>NC_053446.1:25008447-25308447 GCF_007990345.1 Gossypium hirsutum
TAATCTTAATTTCTTCAAGGATGTGTATTAATACAAATCTAAAAGTTATCATTGAATCAAGAGGTTAGAAATCTTGTACAAAAGAAATATCTCAAAAATCATTTAATTAATAAAAGCTGAACTTTGCCAAAAATCCTAAAGCATCACAAGTCACAATTGTAACTTTTTAGAGATTAATCAATAAATTTTGTAAAGAAAATAAGAGTTGTTATCAAATTAGGAAGGCCAACTTAAAAGTATTAAAATATAGTTTACATATCTAGTAAAAATTTTGGAAAGTGTGTATGGAAAATAAGAAAAATTTGAGAAAAGAAGTGATAAATGTTGAGCGAAAAAAATATTAGGAATTTTTGGGTTTGTAACACCTCATATCCAACCTAGACTTTAAGACCAAGACTGGAGAGCTACATCAAAACGTTTAAGAAAAATCCAACCTTAACCATTAAAAATTCGTTATCTGAAAACATTTAAAAAGTTGAGCCATCAAGTTAATTAAAAGTTCAACATTGTAACCCGAAAGAACATGGATAGTATAAGTTTATATAAACGATGAAGATAATCAGAAAGGAGAGATGACCGAGCTCCTGACACGCCAAGCCTTTTAAGTCGATGGTTTACCTGAAAATCAGTAAACAAACAGAATGAGTATAACTCAGTGTGTAACCAACGTACATAATCAAATCATAAGTCTGTATAACATATATAGGTGTTCATTTTCTCTTCATTCAGACATTTATCGGTTTGGAATACGAAGTCAGAACAGAGGATATTTGTTACAGTTATAGAACATAACAAATATAGATGCAGAACAGATTAAATACAGATGCAATTTCCTACCCCCATTTGCTACACACCGTCTCCGACTATCCCAACAGACCATATAGGGTATTAAATACCCATCTAGCCCTACACACCACATAGTATCAGTATAACACGTTTCCGAATGATTACAGACTAGCTATCGATCAGTATGTGATAAATCGCCAGAATCAGATACAGATTTGTGGCTCAGCCACTCAATTCGGCAGATCATTAAACTGCTAGCACTTTCTTCTTTATATCATTCCCATTCAATGCAGACACAAATTAAAAATGTTAGATATCAATGATGTACATATAGTCTAATTCAGATAATCAATTATTCATCTTTAGAATATTGGTTATTAAAATATACAGTCTAATTCAGATCATACGAATCCTACGGAAGGCCTACGTTCGATTCGAATGACACTTACGACCCTAGGGAAAATTTTAGCATTTTGGGCCACACACACGTCTGGATTCACATGGCCTGAGTGTCTGGCCCTTGTGGTCCACACGACCCAACACACGCTCGTGTAGCCTTCTTAATGCCACTGATGACCTGTTACATGACCTAGCACACGACCGAGTTGCTCAAAATAGTGAGTTACACGGTCTGACACATGGCCAAGCACACGCTCGTGTGACTCTAATATCAAAACAACTCTCACATGGCCTAGACAGATGCCCGTGTCTATGGCTCGTGTGACACTAATTCACAAACAGTGAGTTACATGGCATGGACACGCGCCTATGTCCCTGGCCCGTGTGAACCTAATTCACAAACAATGAATTACATGGCCTGTCACACGGCCTATCACACGGCCTGTCACACAGCCTACCACATGACCTGGCACACGATCGTGTGGCGTCGATAGCCATGTTTTTCGACGTTTGAATTTTGTAGAAAATCAGGTTTTTGTTACACACCTAATGTAGATTTGATGTAGAAGAAACAAAGAACACTCTCAAACCTAAAAATGGCAGCCAATTTACCAATTCAGAGGAAATAACCACATCAAACGCTAAATAAACAATCAAATTAACTACGTCAAAAACTTTGATGCAAAACTCTGAAGTGAAACTATTCGCTTACCAACACTTTAATGGCAATCAATCAAAAACAAACTGATGGAGGACTTCTCCTCTCAATATCTTCGCCTAACAAGGAAACAGTTTGAACAATTAACAGAGATTTTGGACGACAGACAAAAACAATCATTCTAAAATGGAAATCGATGAAACTAATAGAGCAAAAGGAAACAATAAAAGAACTTAAACAGAACCTTTTCAATTACAGTAACAGAAAACGCGATAACCTCAATTAAAAGAAAAGGAAAGAAGGAAAAAATGATAGACCAAAGAAAAAGAAAAAAAAAGTTTGAAAAAGAAGAATGTAAAAGATTTTGGAAAAAGAAAGACTTAATTAATTAACAAGTAAAAAATAATTACTACGAAGAGCAAAAATGTTCCCTTATCGCTTATGCAGATACTGGAACACAGGACTAAAAGAAACACATAAGTATAACCAACAAACCAGCAAACCAATAAACTCATTCTTAATATAAACTAACACAAAAATAAACTTAAGTCAAGAATCCGAGGATAGGGGTTAAACTAAAATAAACAAAAAATTCAAGAGGGAAAACTGAAACCCCTATCTCAAACACATAAGCAAAGTATTTAAACACAGGTACAAAGACTTGACTATCGACAAAATTTATCAACCAATTGTTCAAAATTTGGGGCGTTATAGGATTTTAGTGAGGGGAGAAAGATTAATTTATTTTCCCATAAAATAATTTATTTTTATAAAGTATAATATTTTGTGGGTTCAATTTACTAATTTTATAAATTAAAACACATTTTTTATAGCAACATTTTTAATATTTTGTGGGGGTAAATTGATCCCATATAGGTGGCTCCACTGTTGCTCAATACCTCACTTGCAAGAAATAATATCTCTTCAAGAAAAGCTTATCAAAAGTGTCAAAAATACTAAGCCGACTAGTAGCCTATTTATAGATTGATACAAAAGCTCTTCAGAAGCTTTTTAGATAGATTTGAAATACTCATTTAAAATATGGTTTTATTTCTTAAATTATCTCCAATAATTATCCCATAAAATCCTTTATTTTGTTTAAAAGTAGCTTCAAATATACTTAAACGATAAGGATAAGGTTATTCGATAATTCAAACTCTTCTCCTTACTCCTCCAAGCCAATCAAATGAATGATGATGACCATATTATAGTTTGGTACAAAATTTCCTTATCATCTGTTGTTTAATAATATTAAAACATAAGCCATGTAAAAGTCAAACATGCCAATACAAAATCTTTGATTGCACCAAAATTGATGTTCTATTAGTTGTTCAAACATAAATTGGAACAAGAGTAGCAGTTAAAGTTTCCAATAAAAGAGTTTGGAGCTGTAACATTACACATTAACCACTCATCATCATCCCCTATCTCAAAACAACTGATGTTGTTTCTAGAAATAAAGGTAAATGTTTTGAAAAAACATCAGTAAACACCATATACTTGTTGAGATCAAGATTAATAACATTCATATCCTTTTTGAAGGTGATAATATAAAAAAACAACACACACTTCAAAGAATTAGGATTCACTGTAGTGATATGAGGCTGAACATTCCAAACAAAGCAAATATACTGAAAGTCCTTGGTTGCATCGAAAATAATGGATTTAATAGGAATAAAATATTGTATGATTTATCCACATTTGGTATAGAAGAAGGCATACAATTGATCAAGAAGAAAGCTGTTGAAACAACATCAACCCATAATTATTTAGGAATTTCTTCATCTGGAATAAAAAAGCCCTTGCTATCTCAATAAGATAAATTATTACAAGTCTTACTTTTTATTACAATTTTATATATTAATAAGTAAATATATGAAATTGAGATAAATTTATAAATCATAATTATAGTAATTCATGAAACGTGATTGCATCACCAATCATAATTATAACCATAATTAATAAACTAATAAATAAATTGGTAGAGTAAATATAATAATTATTGAAGCTTTTTAGCTTAAATTGAGGTCATTCGGTTTAAAAAAAATAAAGAGTTTTTCGTAACTTAAAAATTTACACAATTTAAATAAAAGCATAGCAATGAGATAAAAATAATGTTGAAGGCTTTAAAATCACCTTAAAATCTTAGAAACCTTCCATAGGTGTTCAGAAACATCTTGAAACATTCTAAAACATCGACATATGACACTCGTAAGTTACAAATCATTTTAATTCAATTTCTAATCTCATTTAATCATTTTATGAGAGCTAAAATGAAATTTCACCATTTTAATATTTATGTCTTTATAATTTTTTAAAGGACTAAATTAAGATTTTATCATTTTTAGCGACGAAAGTATAATTTTATCATGCACTAACTTAAAATTTTATAATCTTTAAAGAGCCAAAATTTAAAATTTAAAAGGGGTTGTCAGTCCCTGTGGCATGCCCTAAAATATAGAGGGTTAATTGTAATAAATAAATAAGAAAATAAATGGGCTTGATGGATAAGTGTTACTCCCCTATCTTAGAGGTTTTAGGTTCAAGCTTCCTTCTTTTAATTTTCTTTTCCTTTTATTTTTTAGAAACCTAGGATAAAAGCCACACTAAAATATAAACTATTAGATGGCACATAATGTAACCTGACAATCTCAGAAACATAAAGCTTAGCTAATCTCCCAAGAGAATAATTTGTACGTACTGGAATAAAATGCGCAGACTACGTCAGACGATCAACGACAACTCAAATGGAATCTTTCTTCCTCGAAGATAGAGGTAAACCCGATACAAAGTCCATTGTAACACACTCCCATTTCCATTCCGATATCATCACTGGCTGTAACAAACCAGAAGGTACCTGATGTTCAGCTTTAACTGGATGACATACTAAACATTTCGATACAAAATCTAAAATCTCACGCTTTATACCCGGCCACCCGTACATCTATTTCAAATCACTATACATTTTAGTGCTACCTGAATGAACGGACAAGCTACCACTATCGGCTTCATGCAAAATTTTTTGAATTAACTCAGGATTCCTTAGTGTACAAATTTTGTCTCTAAAGAGTAAACAATCATCGGACCCAATCTAAAAATTTGAATCAGTAGTCGAATCACACAATTTTCGTT
The DNA here is from genome assembly GCF_007990345.1 of Gossypium hirsutum. Classification (NCBI taxonomy): domain Eukaryota; kingdom Viridiplantae; phylum Streptophyta; class Magnoliopsida; order Malvales; family Malvaceae; genus Gossypium; species Gossypium hirsutum. The sequence goes on from NC_053446.1 coordinate 25,013,423, forward strand.
TAGCTATTAACACATCATCGCATTTCTGAGCCTCACAAATCTGTTGTAAAAACATTGGTCTAGCTTTTAACTCAACTAAATCGAATCATTATCAGATATCGTCAATCGCATATTCAACACTCGCAAAGCAAATAGAGACTTTCTACTCAGAGCATCTGCAAATACATTTGCTTTACCCGAATGATAATCAATAATCAAATCATAGTCTTTCAATAGCTCGAGCCATCTGCGTTGTCTCAGATTTAAATCTTTCTGCGACATTAAATACTTTAAGCTTTTGTGATCTATGAAAATATGACATTTTTCGCCGTATAAATGGTGTCGCCAAATCTGTAACGCAAAAACAATAGCTGCTAGTTCTAAATCATGTGTCGGATAATTTCTTTTGTGCATCTTTAACTATTTTGAAGCATAAGCTATCACTTTGCCTTCTTGCATCAAAACACAACCTAAATCTTTTAAAGATGTATCGCTGAAAATCGCAAATTCCTTATCCGATTAGGGCTGAACTAAAACTGGTGCCTCAGTCAATAGTGCTTTCAACTGATTAAAACTTTGTTGGCATTTCTCATACCATTCAAACTTCAAATCTTTTTGTAGAAGTCTCATCATCGGTGTAGCAATCATAAAGAATCTCTTGACGAATATTCGGTAATAACCAACTAATCCCAGAAAACTTCTAACTTCAGATACATTTCTTGGAGGTTTCCAGTCAACAACTACTGAAATTTTACTCGGATCAACTCTAATGTCTTCGGCTGGTACGATATGTCCCAGAAAACCAACTTCCCAAAGCCAAAATTCAAATTTGCTAAATTTGGAATATAATTCCTTTTCACGCAGGGTTTGCAACACAATTCTCAAATGCTCGGCATGCTCAGACTTATCTCGTGAGTACATCAAAATGTCATCGATAAACACTACAACAAAACAATCTAAATACGGTCCGAAGATTTTGTTCATCAAATCCAAAAATAATGCAGGTGCATTAGTTAAACTAAACGACATCACAAGAAATTCATAGTGTCCGTACCTTATCCTAAATACAGTTTTTGGCACATCCGAATCTTTAACTTGAAGCTGATAATAACCAGAACGTAGATCAATCTTTGAGAATACCGTTGCACCTTTCAACTAATCAAATAAATCATCAATTCGTGGTAACAGATACTTATTCTTGGTTGTAACCTTGTTGAGCTGATAGTAGTCAATACACAATCTCATTGATCCGTCCTTTTTCTTAACGAACAGAATCGATGCACCCCAAGGTGAAAAACTAGGTCGAGTAAAACCTCTATCTTTCAATTCTTGTAACTGTGCTTTCAACTCTTTCAACTCAGTAGAGCCATTCTATACGATGCTATCGATATCAGTGATGTTCTCAGTACTAATTCAATAGAAAACTCAACCTCTCTGATCGGTGGTAATCCAAGTAACTCCTCCAAAAACACATCCGGATACTCACAAACCACATGTATTAATTCAAATTTCAACTCAGATACTTTAGAATCTAGTACATATGCAAGGTAAGCATGACAACCTTTTCTCATGTGTCTTTGTGCTGACATGGCTGAAATAACCATAGGTAACACGTTCAAACTATCCGATTCAATTTGAAGATTTTCACTGTTCTGACATTTTAATTCAATAAGCTTTTGTCTACAATTCACAATAGCATCATTTAGAGTCAGCCAATCCTTACCCAGAATCACGTCAAACTCATTAAATGGCAATAACATCAAATCAGCCAGAAAGTTATAACCCCAAATCATCAAAGGACTATTCTTGCAGACTTTATCAACTAACACATACTGACCTAGGGGTTCGATACTTTAACCTCGAATTCAGTGGAATGAATAGGTAAACTCTTACTTGACATTAGATTCGTGCATACATATAAATGGGTTGATCCAGGATCAATCAAAGCAGTAACTTTAGTGTCAGAGATAAAAAAAAGTATCAGTAATAACATCTGGAGCAGAAGCTTCCTCTCGCGCATAGATCACATAGGCTCTAGCTGGTGCTCATGCCTCGGACCTCACAGTAGAGTCCATACTCGCACTATAGCTATTATTCACATTTCAAGGGTTCCTCGGCGGTCTCCTCTCGCAGCTGTATTACTCGGTCGAATAGTTTGAATCTTTTCTTTATCAGGTAACTCAAAACAATCTCGAATAAAGTGTTTTTGCAAACCACATCTGAGACAAGCTCTGTCTTTCATCCGACACTCACCAAATTTTTGTTGTCCACATCGCTGACAATCAGGCTTGTTGGCTTTAACACCACCAAAACTCGCTATTAACGTAGCTTGAGTTTTAGAACTCAAATGTTCTTTACCCCGATCTCTGCTAGGATATCCCACTGAAGCAGTCAAATGATTATGGTATTCTTTCGATCTCTTTGACAACGACTGATACAACTTCCCAGTTAATCTCTTTTTTGAATCTCTAGCTTCAGAATCAACTTTTCTTTTCTCTTTACTAAGCTCCTCGACTTTATGTGTTCTGTCTACTAAAACAATGAATTCTTTTAGTTTGAGAATCCTAACTAGAAGCTTTATGTCTTCATTTAACCCGTCTTCGAGCCATTTACACATAGCAACCTTGGTTGGAAAACATTCTTGAGCATACTTGCTCAACCTGACGAATTCTCTTTTATATTCAGATACTGACATACGGCCGTGTTTAAGCTCAAGAAATTCTTTGCGTTTCTGATCAGGAAACCTTTAAATTATATATTTCTTTCTGAACCCAGTTTGGAAAAATTCCCAATCTACACATTCTCTCAACACAACAGAGACCAATGTATTCCACCATTGATATGCTGAATCTTTCAATAGAGATAGAACACATTTAACACATTTGGCTGGTGAACAAGATAGCTCATCAAAAACTCGGATCGTATTCTCTAACTAGAATTCTGCTTGCTCAGGATCACCTTCAATTGTAGCCCTGAATTATTTGGCACCATATTTGTGAATTTTATCAACAGGTGGCTTATTCACAGGTAAAGATTCCAAACCTTGAGGAATAACGGGGACCGGTTGGGGAACAGGTGGGGGTGGAGGTCGTTAATCATAGAAACGAATCGTGACTAAATCAGAAACATGAGATTTTTCAAAAAAAGATAATTTTTTTCAACTACAGGGGTCACACGGTAGAGAGACACGCCCGTGTCTCAGGTTGTGTAGGCATTCGAAGTAGGGACACATGGTCGTGTCCCAGCACGTGTCCGTGTCCTTGGAACTCACTGACTTGGTTTACACGACCAAGTCACACGTCCATGTCCCAGGTTGTGTGCTAGGCCCTGTAACTACTTGACTTGTAGCCCTTAATAAGCTACAGCGGACACACGACTGTGTCGCCTGGCCGTGTGTCACTCACGGTTGAGATACATGCCCGTGTCTCTGGCCGTGTGGATGAAAAATAGGCTACTTTTTCTCACCCAAAGACTAGCCACTTGCATAAACAAAATGTATCTATTTTCATGCATTCAAATGACACTTAATATATATACATATACAAGCTAGAACATCATAGAAACTAACCATTCAACCAATATGCCAAAATGACACCTCAAACTCAACAATCAAACTTGACTGAACACCTACCAAATTCATTCATAATTCAAACCACCAATTGAACAACTTCAATTCCATATTTTCCATAATGTTCATATACCAATTACATGCACAAAAAATACCATTATGATTATTTCCACATATACCATTAATCTTAATAACTATACCAAATGCCAATATACATTTAAGGCTACCAAAACTAACCATTAACACTTCAAGGAACTATCTATATCATATGTAAACAACATCTGATAGCATACCTTAATGTTCATCCATTCAACTACCATCACTAAGTACTTAGATGCCAAAATGAAAACCACTTTAAATACCATATATATATGATATCATATAAACTATATCATTAACCGCAACACAAGCTATCAGTCAAGATGTAGCTACACGATGTCACTCACACAAGCTGTCAAGTAACCACAACATATGCCAGAAACTCAGCCACGAGTAGGACGTACAAGACCAACACTCGAAACATGGTAACCTTTAATGACATGCCATTTGTATCATATATATTCCTAAGGTTCAAACGAGATTCTAAAGTCGTCGAAACCTCGTTGGATTTTTCTGTAGAGATGTAATACCATAATATAACATAAAAGCATGTAAATCGAGCATAATACAACTTTAATTAAATGTACGAACTTACCTCGATCACAATTGAAGAAATATGATCGACTAATCCAACACTTTTTCTTTTCCCCGATCTAAATCTGTACATTGCTTTTCTTGATCTAAATAATCAAATTTTATTCATTCAAACTTCATTCTATTCAATTAAATCCAAAAATCATATTTTGGAAAAATTACACTTTTGCCCCTATAAATTTGGATCCATTACAATTTAGTCCTTAAGCTTATAAAATGAAATTCATGCAATTTGGTACCAACCCACTATAGCCGAACTTTATTTAGACCCCTCGCAAGCCCTACATTCAATTTATTTTACAATTTCACCATGAATAATTTTTAATTTTTCAATTTAATCCCTAATTGACAAATTCATCAAAATTCCCGTTACAAAAGTTGTTCAACTATCATCAAACATTCATTTTCATCTGTCAAACATAAAAAATCTAATATGCATTCACGGTAAAACCCTAGACTTTTAACATTTTTGCAAATTAGTACCCATGCTAGCTAGATTAAACTACAACTCCAAAAACATAAAAATCATTAAAAACGAAACAAAAATGCACTTACATGCATAGAAGGACTATGGCTGAACCTTGGAAGGTCTTTAATAGCTTCCTTAGGTGCTAATTTCAGTTGAAAAAGAAAGAAAGAAAGATGATATCTTTCTTTTACTTATTTTATTTTATGATATTTTATTAATTTACCAAATTAACCTTAATTAATAACCTTTAAAACCATTAAAAAGATTTTCATCTTTGTCCACTAATTATATTAGTGGTATAATTACCATTGAAGGCCACTCATATTCTAATTTCATAGCAATTTCACAATTTTTACTTATAGAACTCAAATTTGCACCTTATGCAATTTAGTCCTTTTTATCAAATTAAGCATCCTAACGATAAAATTTCGTAACAAAATTTTTATACGAAAATACTAACATGCTATAGACATTAAAATATTAATAAAATAATTATTTTGACATCAAATTTGTGGTGTCAAAACTACTGTTTCTATTGCACTGAAAATTGGTTGTTATATATATACATATACTAATGGTATTCAAATGTCAAACTCACTCAGAATATAATATTTTTCCCAAACATAAGACTCCCTAAGTACATGCAACACATAACCATGCCTTAATACGATCAAAAGTCTACCAAACCAATACCGGGATAACATATACATGGACAAGAAAACAAAAAGGGAGTAAGCATATACAACGCTTAGTAAGTTCACAAGAATTAAAATAACAACTTACATCAATGTATGAATTTATATAATAAGTTATTCAACTTAGAGGTTTTACCTAAACATGGCAACCCTAAATCAACAAGGTGAGTTCATTCCATAACCAATTCATATAGTAATTCAAACATTTAACACTTCAATTAAATTTAACCCCAATCTCATGATATAAGCAATTAATACCATTGACAAAATTCAATTAACATTTCAATTTACAAATGCAACTAAAACCTCAATGATATCACATGAATCAATGTATACAAGCTCCAATTAATCAATCCAAAGAATATATCATATTAACACATTGGTATCATTGATATTATAATTCTATTCATTTCATATTATACAGTTATATCAATATATCATTTTTTGAATCACATCGTTCAATTCGTCATGAATTCATAATGGCCCTTTGGCTCGTAAATCCGGTTCACATCTTTTACATGTTATCGATATATATCGTAAATCATCTTTATATAATTGAATCACATTATCAATCCAATTTATATATCGTTTATCAAATTTCACATTTTATATCCCTATTAACCTCACTTGGGCTCGAACAGATATACGGATCCAACCAACACACCATTTTGGCATCTAGTGCCTATCAGATAAATCTAAAAATAATAAGATGTGCCATGCGTTGGTCGGTATAACTGAAAAATAGATGTGCCCAGCATTGGTCAGTATAACCGACAAATGGGGTGCCCAGCGCTCCCCGACACGTAGTCGTATAATCCTGAATTTTTCTTATCCTATGACATGCCAACTATATCCAACTCTGGCCAAACAGTTAATAGGGTAATGATTTCTCAATTTTATTAAAAATTTCATCAACCAAACAATCAATTCTCAACTATAGTAGCACATCACATAACCATACTGATTCAATTTCACGATTACAACATTCTATCATACTTTTACATATATTCAATTCAGTCCTTATCACTATCAACCTGTCTAAATTACATTGTATCATTACATAAAATATCCTATTTCAGTCCAGTTTAAGGTCAATTCAATAATTATTTCAATTTGCAATTCATCTTATTCAATTTAATCCTCTATCTCACCTTTCTGTACTGGATTGCAAATAATTAAAATTTCAATTGCGAATAATTAAAATTATAATTGTAAATACATAAAAATTTAACACAAAGATACTGTATGAACTTTCCCATTCAAGAAAACAAAAAAACAACTCTCTAATGAGTAATTAACAAAATTTGTCATTTCTTCGATTATCTTCAAATTGGTCCAATTTTCGATCTATTCAATAAATCAATTCAATTTATTAGTTCTAATCCTCTTATTTCATTTAATTATAAACATGTATCAACTCAATTTCATTATTCGGTTGTTACATAAAGATTAAACCCACTTCAATTTTATCCATATACAACCTCCTATTATCACAATTTACAAAAAATTATACCAATTTTAGTATATTTTCAATTTAGTCCCTAAACTCAAAAATTAATAAAATTTACTTACCAAATTAATCCCATTTCATTTCTCAACCTCAAAATCTTCCATAAACATTCAAAAACTTCAATTAACATAAATGGTAACTTTAGAAATCTTTAATAGTTTTGAAAACCAAGTTACAAGTTAGTTGGACCTAGTTGCAATGATCTTAGAAACATAAAAATTATGAAAATGGGCTTAGAAAACATTACCAAGCAAAAAAGATTGTTGGTCGAAAATGAGAAGCTCCAAAAATGGTTGTTTTATGTGGACAAAAATAAATGAAGAAGATGACTTCATTTTTTTATGTTTTTAACCTTTTAATTTATTTACTTAAATTGTAATTTAACTAATATTTAATTATAAACATTCAATTATCATATACATTAACTGACCACTAGGATAAAAATGGATTAATTGTCATATAGAACCTTAAATAAATGTTAATAATGCCTTTTAGCAAATAATAACTAATATCGATTAACTAACCAATCAAACATTAAAATTACCAGACCAAGATTCGATTCAACTATAATATAACTCGTGAAATATTTAATAAAAATATTTGTGAGATCAATTTATGAAAACGTGGTCTTGAAACCTCATTTCTCAAAACTACTAACTATCAGTACGAACCACTTGTACCTTGACTAACTGTCCAATTAATAAAATCTATCAAATGAAAATCCACAATATCTCCATATTTAACTCATAAATATTAAATAATAATATTTACAGATTCACTCATTGGAATGGTGGTCCTAAAACTACTATTTCTGATACCATTAAAAAACGAGTTGTTGCAAAAACGACTACTGGATGACACAACATCTCATCTAAAACTCTTTGCATGTTTTCTAACCAGTACTCAGCTTTGGCCGGATCATCACCCACATTACCGCAAAATTCTTCGACCCCTCATTTTCAAAATTTATTAATAGAAAGTGTAACACCCCTCACCCGTATGTCTCTAGAATAGGGTTACAGAGTATTACCGAAAATATGTAACTTTAACACATTCATAATCATTGCAAAATCCAATCAAACACAGGCATAACATCCCTTATTTGAGCCCTTGAGGCCTTAGAAACACTTTAGAAACGATTCGGGACTAAATCAGAAATATTTTGAATTTCATGGAAAAAGATAGAATTTTTCATACTACAAGGGTCACAGGGCCATGTGGCTAGGTTGTGTGACTCACACGGCCTAGTGGAAACACAAAAATATACACACTTTTTCATGCCCTTTTTAACTCAAATTCATGTAGTCTCGGTAAAATTCTTGTCAAAAAAATATATAATAATTATAAAATAATTAAATTGCACTCAAATTATGAAAAATTTTAATTTTAATTAATTTTATCAAATTTTGATTATTTTTGAAAGATTCGCACAAAGGGCAAGAAACGGCTTGGCAGAACTGCTAGAAGCACAAAATCGAGAAGTAATTTTGAAGCATCAAGGCTAATTAAATTTTCAGCCTAAGACGGTCCAAATTATGTGTATTAATTTATAATATAATTAATTTTAATTTTAATCCAATTTAATTTGTGTTAAATAAATTATTATTAATTAATTATGAAAAAAGGGCCCAGTTGAGCTGAACCGAGAAAATTGATCCAACAGAGCGCTGAGCAGCCCAAAACCGTCCCACATGTTGACCCAATCAACTTTTTTGGTTGATTAGTTTTCTTGAAAAAATGGCCCTTGAAGACTCCTTCAATTTGCATTCAAACCCCTCCACTATTCGTGCATTTCAAGATTTGCCCCTACCTAAAAATAGCATGTTTGAAATCTTCAAACATGCCACATGTGTGGCCGGCCATGGAGGGAGTCTTTGGCTGCTGATTTTGGCTATTTTTAGCAGCCTTCTAAACCTATAAATACTCCCCTTGGCTGCTCACTTCAAACATATCTCAACCCCATTCATTTCTTCACTTCTGTCTCACTTTTCTCTCTTCATTCCCTTCCATTGTTCTTTATTTTCTACCCCTATTCCTTTGCCGATTTCACCTCTTGAAAAAGAGTCATTCAACCAACATTTGGAGCCACATTCAAGTGTTTTTGGAAGTCTCAATTCAACAAGAATAAGCAGAGAATGAGGAGCGAAGCAAACTACTCAAGCCTCAGAGAAATACCAGATTTGATTCTTGTTTCTTATCCTTTTAATTTTATTGTCTTTGTTATGAACATGTCTATGAAAATTTGTAATGTTGATATGTTTAATTTAATTAATATGTCTTAAATTTTTATTTATTTTTATTTCATTTAGTTAAAATCTTAGTTTTTAATCACCTCCTCAAATCAAAATATTTTTCTTCACGAAAGTGTTTTTAATTGCATTCATAAATAATTCTTTCCACAGTCCTTGTGGGTACAATAACTCGACATTTACTTGTCACGTTATTACTTTTTGCGATTGTGTACATTTGCACATTTCCGCCGTTTCAAATTTTTGGCGCCGTTGCCAGAGACTATTTAAGAAAGTCATTATTTGTGTATTTGTTAATTTTGCATTTTGGTTTATTTTTCTGTTCAATTTTAACTTAATTATTATTTTTTTGTGTTTGTTTCAGGTCTTTATGAGTATTGATTGAATCATCGATTTACTCCACGTAGACCCTGAGATTGAAAGAACTTTTCGATAGCGGAGAAGACAAGCAAGTCAAAGAAGAAACGAAGAGATGAACTTTGAAAATCTGAATCAAGGAAACGGAGCAAACCCTACTCAAAATCCTATCCTTATTGCTGATGATAGGGATAGAGCTTTAAGACAGTATGCCATGCCATTATTTCATGATCTTAATCCGGGTATTAGAAGACCCAAAATTGAGGCACAACAGTTCAAGCTGAAGCCAGTCATGTTCCAAATGCTTTAGACAGTAGGCCAATTCAGTGGAATGCCTACTGAAGATCCTCACATGCACTTAAGACTGTTTATGGAGGTGAGCGATTCTTTCAAGTTAGCCGGAGTACCCGAAGATGCACTACGATTGAAGTTGTTCCCTTATTTTGTAAGGGACAAAGCTTGAGCCTGGTTGAACTCATTGCCACCAAATTCAATTTCCACATGGCAAGAGTTAGCAGAAAGATTCCTCATGAAGTATTTCCCGCCTAGCAAGAATGCTAAGTTGAGGAACGAGATCACTGCTTTCCAACAAATGGATGATGAGTCCTTGTATGAGGCATAGGAAAGGTACAAAGAATTATTACGGAAGTGCCCTCATCATGGAATCCCACATTGCATCCAACTTGAATCATTTTATAATGGTCTCAATTCTTTCACGAGGATGGTAGTGGACGCTTCTGCTAGTGGTACTCTCATTATAAAATCATCGAGAGGATTGCCAATAACAATTATCAATGGCCAACCAATCGAGCAGTATCAGAAAGATGAGTCGTTGGAATACATGAAGTAGACGCTCTCACTTCACTCGCATCTTAGGTATCCTCGATTTCCTTAATGGTTAAAAATTTTACCACTAATGGGTTTAATAGTTTTATAGCAGAACCATCGAATCAATTTGAAAATGTAGCCTGTGTCTATTGTGGCGAAGGACATCTGTTCGAAGAATGTCCATCGATCCCAAAATCCGTGTATTACATGGGTAACTAGAACCAAAATCAAGGAAGGCAAGGACTACAATCCAGTTCCTATAACTCATCGCGGCAAAACCACCTTAATTTCTCCTAGAGTAACCAAGGGGCTGGACCTAGTAACACATACGCCTAATATAGACCGACCCAATCACCTATTTTTACCCAGCAAGTTCAGAAACAACCTCAAGTTGAACCATCCAATGGCTTAGAAAACTTGTTGAAGGCATACATAGCCAAGAATGATGCCTTAATCCAAATCCAAGTAGCTACATTGAAAAACCTGGAAAACCAAATGGGCTAGCTTGTAACTGAACTCAGAAATTGGCCACAAGGTGCTTTACCTATTGATACGGAGAATCCGAGGAATCCAGGAAAGGAGCCTTGTAAAGTGTTGAGATTGAGGAGCAGAAAGACATTAGAGCCTAACACCATCGAAGTTGAAGAGGAGCCAGCTGATGCTCAAGACTGAGAGGAAGTTCAACCGAGTGTTGAAATTTTAGTTTCACCGAAACGAGAATCAGCAAAACTCGATAAGGTAACTTCTAAACCAATTAATTCTGATAAACTAACAACTTCGTTAGATGCAGAACCACAGAAGACGAATCAACCAGTTCTATAAAGAAGCCTCCACCATTCTACCCTCAAAGATTTTAGAAGCAGAAGTAGAAAGTTCAATTCAAGAAGTTCCTAGACGTACTCAAGCAACTTCATATCAATATCCCGTTGGTTGAAGCACTTGAAAAAATGCTGAACTACGTCAAATTCATGAATGATATCCTATAAAAATGAAAACTTGGAGAACTTGAGACGGTAGCCCTGACAAAGGAATGCAGTGCATATCTTCAAGACAAACTACCCCCAAAGTTAAAAGATCCTGGATGTTTTACCATACCTTAAAACATTGGAGCAACATATTGTGGTTAGGTACTATGTGATTTGGGTGCGAGTATCAACTTGATGTCCATGTCAATATTTAGGAAGTTGGGGATAGGTAAAGTTAGACCTAATACGGTTACACTTCAATTAGCAGATCATTCTTTAGTACACCCAGAAGGAAAAATCGAGGACGTATTGGTACGTATAGAAAAATTTAATTTTCTTGTTGACTTTGCTATTCTAGACTTTGAAGCAAACAAAGAAGTGTCAATCATCCTAAGAAGGCCTTTTCTAGCAACTGCAGTGACCCTTATTGATGTGCAGAAGGGCGAGCTGACTATGCATGTTCAGGACGATCAGGTAACATTTAATGTTTTTAAGTCTATGCAATTTCCTGACGCAATTGATGATTGTTCTGCTGTGTCTGATTTAGAGGAATTAATCATGGAAAGGGAACTTAATTTTGTTGAGGACCTATTGGAATAAATTTTGACATCAGACCCTCCAAGTGATTTAATCCACAATCCCACTTTGAATCTTTAGAGCTAATCAAAGGGGATTTAATTTGCAATCCCGCTTTGAATCTTTAGAGTTAGAGAATAGGGATTATGCCCAACCAAAAATGTTAATCGAGGAGCTACCTAAATTAGAACTGAAGGTACTTCCCTCACATTTAAAATATGTTTATTTGGGTAACGCTTCTACTTTGCTTGTGATTGTTTCAATGGAATTAACCATTGAGCAAGAAGAGAAACTCATCCTAGTATTGAAACAATTCAAGAAGGCTATCGGATGGTCCATAGATGATATTCGCGGTATTAGTCCATTTGTATGCATGCGAAAGATCATCCTGGAAGATGGAAAAAAAGGGATGATTGATGGACAAAGAAGATTAAACCACATCATGAATGATGTGGTAAAGAAAGAAATCATCAAGTGGTTAGATGTGGGTATAATTTACCCCATTTCAGACAGTTTGTGGGTAAGTCCGGTCCAATGCGTGCCAAAGAAAGGAGGTATTATGATTGTTAAGAATAAGAATAATAAGTTGATACCGGCTAGAATGGTTACGGGATGAAAAATTTGCATCGATTACCGGAAGCTGAACAAGGTGACCAGGAAAGATCACTTTCCTTTGCCGTTTTTGGACTAGTTGCTAGATAGACTCGCGAGGCGAGACTGTTTCTATTTTTTCGATGAATACTCAGGGTAGAATTAGATTACAGTAGCATCGGAAGATCAAGACATGTCAACATTTACCTACCCGTCCAGTACATTTGCAATTAGACGCATGCCATTTGGTTTATGTAATGCACCTGCTACATTTCAAATATGTATGATGTCTATTTTTACTGACATGGTTGATAAATACTTGGAAGTCTTTATGGATGATTTTTTAGTATTCAGAGATACATATGATGATTGTCTAGCCAATCTAGCCAAGGTACTAAGGCGATGCGAAGAAACAAACCTCGTACTCAACTGGGAAAAGTGTCATTTCATGGTACAAGAAGGTATTGTTCTAGGGCATCGGATAATGAGACATACAGTCGAGGTAGATAAAGTAAAGGTAGATGTTATTGAGAAACTCCCACTTCCAACATCAGTAAAGAGTGTTAGGAGCTTTTTGGGCTACGCCAATTTCTATCCAAGATTTATCAAGGACTTCTTCAAAATTGCTAAACCCTTATACAAATTATTGGAGAATGACACAACGTTCAAATTTCATGAGGAATGCATAAGAGCTTTCAAAGATTTGAAGATTCAATTAGTTTCAGCACCCATAATCATCACACCAAGCTACAATTTTCCATTTGAATTGATGTGTGATGCAAGTGACTTCGCGATAGGAGATGTCATGGGCCAGCGAAGGAACAAAGTTTTTCATCCCATCTACTACGCAAGTCGAACTTTGACAGGAGCGCAACTGAATTATATGGTAACAGAGAAAGAGTTACTTGCTATTTTGTTTGCTTTTGACAAGTTTTGATCTTATCTTGTAGGTACCAAAGTGGCTGTCTATACCAACCATTTGACAATTAAGTATTCACTTGTTAAGAAAGACGCTAAGCTGAGACTAATTTGATGGGTACTTCTACTTCAAGAGTTCGATCTAGAAATTCAAGATCGAAAGAGAGTAGAAAACTAAGTAGCAGATCACTTGTCCAGATTGGAGCCGTAAGAAGGGAATTCTCCACTTATACCCATTCATGAGACATTTCCAGATGAATACATACTAAAGGTAATTCATGTCCATAATACCGCTTGGTTTGTTGATATTGCTAACTATTTAGCTTGTGGTTTGATACTGATTGATAAGACGTATCATCAAAAGAAAAAGTTTCTTCACGATGTGAAACACTATTTCTAGGAAGAACCATACTTGTTTAAAAAGTGTGTAGATCAAATGATCAGGAGATGCGTGGTAAAAAATTAAGCACATAAGATTCTATATCATTGCCACTTAACTCCGAGTGGGGAACACTTCGGAGGTACAAAAACTACGGCCAAGGTATTACAAGATGGATTCTTTTGGCCAACACTATTCAAGGACGCGTATGCTTACGTAAAGAGTTGGGATCTATGTCAAAGGGTTGGAAACGTCACCAATAGAAATGAGATGCCCCGGAAAAACATCATTGAGGTAAAGTTGTTTGATGTTTGGGGTATTGACTTTCTCGATCCTTTCCCTCCGTCTTTTGGTCACAAGTACATATTGGTAGCAGTAGACTATGTGTCTAAGTGTGTTGAGGCTGAGGCATATCCGAAAAATGATGCTAAGGTTGTGATGAAGCTTTTGCAAAAGTATGTGTTCACAAGGTTTGGAACCCCAAGAGCTATCATCAGTGATGAAGGGTCCTATTTTGTGAACAAATGGTTGAAATGGTTACTCGACAAACATGGAGTGAAGCACAAGGTTGCCACAGCTTACCATCCGCAGACGAATGGTCAAGTTGAACTGGCAAACAAAGAGATCAAAGGTATACTCGAGAAGGTAGTTTGCCCAAACTGACGAGAGTGGCCCAATAGACTTGATGATGCTTTATGGGTCTATAGGACAACATACAAGACACCTTTAGGGATGTCACCCTATAGGTTGGTCTTTGGGAAAGCCTGTCATCTACCCTTGGAGTTAGAGCACAAAGATTACTAGGCTTTCCAACAACTCAACTTGGATCTTAAACTTGCTAAAGAGAAATGAATGCTTCAACTCAACGAGTTAGAAGAATTTTGAATGTTCTCATACGAGAATGCCAAATTACTCAAGGAAAGACTTAAGAGATGGCATGACAAGCACATTTGAGTTTGGGAATTTGAAGCAGGTCAGCAAGTCTTGTTATTCAATCCCAAATTAATGTTCTTTCTAGGTAAGTTAAAATCACGTTGGTCCGATCCATTTATGATTCACCAAGTCTATCCATACGGAGTTGTCAAACTTCAAAATAAGGGAGATAATTTTCAAGTTAATGCTCAACGCTTAAAACATTATTGGGGAGATAAAATTTAACGGGATTAAATCTCGTTCATTTTATCAAATATTTAATTTTTCTTATTTTCTTTTTTAAATAAATGATTTAGGGTATATTTTCAGGATTAGTATGTTTAAATAAATTTTGTCTAGGATATTAGAACTTAAGCGGGACCGCTTGTGACCCCTTCAATCTTTCCTGGGAATTGATTTTAATATACTCTTTCGAGAAATTATTCCCTAAATAACAAAATAAATTTTTAGTTTTCAAATAAAAGGGTTAATTTTGATCCAAGTTTTAAATTGCAACTCAATTTCAAATTTTCTTTAAGTCTAGGTACTTAATTGAATTATTTTTAAAATTTGGTTGCTCTTTTTGTAATATTAAATAAATTAGATGTCTCTTTTTGTAAATATTTTCAAAAGCATCTAGAATAAAATTTTTTAATTTAATTTAATAAATAAGATGTTACTAACTGGTATATAATTTTATTTATTATAATATATATTAATTATTATCAACTTTGCATAAAATTAGAATTAGTTTAAATTTGATCATATTTTGTAGTTTTTCAATAAATTAATAGCAAATAATAATTTAATATGCATTATATTAATTATTAATTGTTGTTAACTCTATGTAGATTTAGAACTTAGAATCTTTTAACTATTAATTTGTTCTAAGAATTCTAATCAAACCCCTACTCCCTTCACTATAAAATTCACCCACCTTTTCCACTTTTTCACACCACCTCAACCTAGCCACACCAACACCCACATTCGACACCAGTAGCCCCAACGCACACCGTGCGTGCCAACATCCTAGCAGCCTACTCCTTGTCGCTGCATCTGCCCGCACGTCCAGCTCCAACAGCCTCCACACCAGCTCGTGCTCTAGTAGCTCGCCAGGCCAGCTCGACGCACCTTCCTTCTACCCACTCTCCTGCATCTGTGCAGCACGCACATGCCCTACTGCTCACACAAGTATCCACATATTGCTGCTGCCTCCATCGTGCCAAGCCATGCCTAGCACACCGCTACACCCTAGCGTGCTGCTGCCGCCTTGCAACTTGCACCAACACTCTTGCCTATCGCACCACACCATCAAAACACCTTACAACAATCCTTAAATCGACCTCTTTTTCTTTATATTTATTTTCTTTAAGTTCTTAAATTTTATAAAAAGGTGGTAAGATACAATTTTCTCCTAAATTTCAATTTTATGTAATATTTCAATTTATTGAATTATTAATATTTTATACTAATTAAATTTTTGAGAAAATATTTATTCTATCTTATGATTAGGTTAATCATGCCTCACAAAAGAACTCGTGCCTCTGCTAAAACTGATGAACCACAAAACAAATTCCATTGTGAAGAAGCCAAAGTGAGATACGAAAGCGTTTTCAAGAATCAACAAATGCCCCCAGAGAAAGGCTTTACACTAAATGAAAGCAACTATATTGATTTCAAGGCGCGCGCATTCGATAAATTGCTGAAGCTCTCAATTGGGAGTTATTTTGTGAGAAAAGAACTAGTGTAGATGAGGACTTAGCTCATGAATTTTATGCAAATTTGACCTCAAGTGAATTAACGGAAGTTTCCATTTGAGGAATCAAGGTACCAATAACCTCAAACGCTATTAATAAATTCTTTGAATTACCTGATTTTTAAGACGACGAATATTCTACCTTGGTGAGCAATATTGAGTCTAAAAATTTGCAAGAAATTCTCGAGGAACTTACAGTTTCATGTTCTAAGTGGACTGTGTCAAAGCAAGGAATTTACACTTGTGATAGATAATATTTGACACCATCAACGAATGTATGGTTTTATTTCATTCGATTCAACCTTATACCTATTTCACATTGGACTACAATTTCATTAGAGTGAATGGTCTTATTATACTTGATTTTAATTGGAAAGACCATTGATGTAGGAAAAATTATCCTGAGAGAAATGCAGAATTGTGCCGCTAGACGTTCTGGCCCGGCTTACTTTCCCTTTATGATAACAATTTTGTGCTTAAAATTCATGCAAACGTAAAGAATACAGGTTATAGCCAGGGCACAATCTCAGATTAGGTCCTCTACCGAATAGCTAGAGATTATGTTCTCCAACAACAAGTTGAAGAAAGCGAGGATCCCGAAGAAGAAGAAGATCCCACATAGATCTAACTGATGCAGTCAGCTGAAATCCCTGATAAGGCAAAACCAATGGAACCAGTAACTGAACCTGACATCGCAACTTCAATGTTTAGGACTCAATCACCTCGCCCAAATCTTCGAGATGAGCTGTCCAAGTTGATGGATATAATGCAATATTTGCAGTGGTAGCAACAAGCTTACTGGAGATATTCAAAAATACGAGATGACTCAATGAGAAGAGCTCTTACGAAAATATTCAATGACCCATTTATTTTTGTGCCTGAGTTTCCAGATTTCATATTTGAACCATGGAGTCCACTATCGAAGAGGGAGCGAAGCGATTCATTTAAAAACAAAGATAATGGAGCAAAAGATGAGTCGAATTCGGAGGGATCTGCAAATAAATAAAAAAGGGGGGATCTTTACTTTATTTTATTTCCGTTCTTAGGTTATTTAATGTTTTAAGATTAGGTTTTATTAGGAATTTTTATTTTCGCACAATAAAACAAAAGGTGGAAATCATAAATAAAAATGAACAAGTTGCAAAGTACAAAGTGTGGCAATAGATATATACATGTCTAGGATTGGATCTAAAGAGAGCTTGGTACTTAAGCAATCAAATTGGCTCACCTCCTCTTTTCTATAATTTTACCTGGTGTTTAGTATCTATTCACTTTTAACAATGAGGACATTGTTCATCTTAAGTAGGGGGACTGAAAAATTGAAATCATTTCCACTCAGAATAAATTTTTCTTTCAGTTATGAGTAGGTTATATTTTGTTCAAAAATTTAAAAATTTGTTATGCTAGGTTCGTGATAAAGGTATGAAACCCAGTTCACAGATCCTGCTTGTTAGAAAACATATAAGATTGAAACTAGTTTCGCGTATACTTACTGAAAAACATACTTAAAAACTTAGCTTGTACTTGTTTCAAAATAGATCTTTAAATAGCATGAAACATGCTCACACACTTGTTTTAAATCAAAATCTGTTGGATAGGCAGATCTCCTTATAATGCCTCAAAATGACATAAAGAGTCCTTAACAAGTCTCATAAGTGCATCGCGAATCAATGCACTCTCCTATACACAATAAAATCTAAATTACATAGGTTTTTTTAGTAGTTTACGACACCTTTTTACTTAAAAATAATATTAATCTTGACTATTTGATAGTTAAAAGGGTGAATTTTGTTCATATTAACATACAGGCATGATTTAATGAAGAATGTAATTTTATGCTATTTTACATTAAATTTTTGCATAATTTAATTATTTTATGTGACATATATTAACTTTGATTTAAGTTTTGCAGTTAGACCAAGGAATTATGAATGGTTTGTTTGTTAATACCACATGAACATCAACCTATTTTCACTCCACATGGATGTCAACATCAAGCAAATTTGGGCCACGAAGAAATTAATTCGATCCAATTTATTTTGGTGTAATTAAAGAACAAGTCTGGCAAGCAATTAGGTCAAAAAACCACCCAAGAAAAGGGGAGTAAAGCCCAATTCGACAATGGCATCTGAGCAGTCTAATATTGACTTTTAGGATATTTATTCAGAGGCCCTCACACTTCCAAAACATTCAAAAATCAGCCCTTAGCAATTACCCTTGAAGCCGTCCACCACCTTGCTTGATTCAAGCATGATTTCATGCATGAATCAAGCAACCAAAAACCACTCCCTTCCACAATATATGGCCGGCCTAGCATGAAAGCATATAATGGGATTGAAAATGCTATTTTTAGCAAACCTACTAGCCATCCCTCTAGCATAAATAGACCCTCTCATTCTACTATTCAATCATTCCTAAATCATTATTCATTTCATCCTTTAACACAAATTCATCCATCCTCTCATTTTTCTCTAACTTTCATTCTTTTCCACCCATCCTATTTCCATATTTAGCTAAGTAGTTCCTAGAGAGATAACTTTCTCTTGGCCAGCCACCTGAAGGAGTAGTTGTAAGAATTGGAGGAAGCCTCCACGGCTAGTGATCATACTATCAAAGAGTTTTCTCTTCCTTTTTGCTCTTCCTTAATTATTCATTATGTTTGCAAATTGCTTCGTTGTTTTTTTATCGACAATGGTAGCTTAATTCTATTTAGCTATGATGGTTGCATTAATTTAATAAAGTTCATTTAAACTGTGTTTATGATACTCTGTGCCTCAATCGTTCATATTTTCAGTTAAACTCAAGTATACATTTCATTAATATATGATTGAATGCATTAGAATTAGTCGAGTGATCCTAACCAGACGATTAATAATGGATGCAATAATTGAAAAGTGCATGCTTAATTTATATTCAAACCAGAATAAATTAAGGTCCATAATAACTTGACTGAGCTATATTACCTTGCATAGATTTTGTGTTTATGTGATTAAATTGTTTCAAACCGACCTAGTCCCTGTTACTACACATGAATTCTAAGAAACCCTAAAGATTCCAAAAGGACTTAATATTGGTTTTAAGCTTATGAAAGATCTAGTTGCCATGAAATATTTTTCTGGAGCAATATTAACATGATGAGAATGAACTAAGTTAATTGATGTGATTATTCTAGCCTATTCATGTTATTATTGTTGAAATCTTATGAATTCTATTGCTAAATCTATCACATCCATTTTTAGCTATTCATTTCATTTGAATTTAGGTTAACTTACATTAGGGATCACTTTGCATCTAGACATTTATTTTTTCCAACACTCAAAATTATTGTGTTTTTCTTACCAAATTGTTAATATTAATCTTGAAAAATGTTTATTAACATATACAGTCCCTGTGCGGACGATAACTATTATACTTACTTATTACTTGATAACAACTATGTAGGCTTGCACAAACCACGTGCTACAAGTTTTTGGCGCTATTACCGGGGACTGTTGCCTTAATCATTTTTGTGAAATTATTCATTCCAATTTGGTTTTTTATTTTATTTTTTTTATTTTTCTAACTTTACTAATTAATTTTTTTATTTTTGGATCCATTTTATTTTCAGGTGTTCATGAGCATAGATCGAATAATCGATTTACTCTTTGTAGAACTTGAAATCGAGTGGGCATTTAAACAGAGAAGACGAGAAAGATTAGCCTAGAGACAAGTCGCAGAAATGGACTGGTACGGAATGAACAGAGGAAGCAAAAGAAGGATCGAATTCAAGTTGTTTGACTCGAAAATGAAAGATTTGGATCTAATCTGAAAAAAAGAAATAAACAAATTTAGTAATAAAGAAGTCGAAAACAATAAAAGAAGAAATTTGAGAACAAATAAAAAATAAAAATACAAAATTTAAAGTGGAAGATGGATTGAATAAATCGATGGTTATGATGGATATAATGATAAATGTCCAATTGAACCCTTTGAGATATAAACCCTAACAAGCTCAATTAATGGCTCTAATCAACCTTACAAGAAATAATCCTTGGAAAATTGAAGGGTGAAGAATAAATTCCCACGACTCTTTGAAGAAAATCGAGAAGAAAACTACTTCTAAACACCACAAGAAATCTTGAACAAGAAACAAACTCCAAGAGTTGAAAACTTTATTAATGAAAACAATTGTCTCTTTAATAAAGAATGAATAAGTCTTTATATAGGCTAACTAAGTACATCCAAATAAAACTCTAAAGTATACTAAAACTCTAATTAATCGAAATAAGATGTAGTTTTAAACAAAACTTTCTTGTTAACATAAAACTCCTAAATAACTTAAAATACTTAATAATTATAAAAAAATTGTAATAATAAAATAATAAGAGATGATAAATATAATATTGGGCTCATATATAATAAAAATTAAGCCTAAAACCCAAATCCGATATGATTTAAACTCGAATTAAAAGCCCGAAACTCGTAATTCTCGTCATAATCCCATCCAAAAATTTTGCTTTTGTAGTCTTCACTAAAACGATCATAACTTGAGCTCTCAATCTTAAAATCGAGTGATTGAAAGTACGTTTTGAAGCTTAGAGATAGAAATTTGAACGCCATGAAGACATCTTAACCAAGAAATGTCTGGATCTCAACCAAAAAGTCATCACTAGTATGATGATTTCCCAAACTTGAAAATTTGTAGCTTTGGTGAATTAAATTTAATAAATTTCACTCCATCCATGTATGTATCATTCCCCCTTTTCTCAAAAAGATTCGTTCTCAAATCTTGTATTTGGTTGAATAAGAAAGAATCTTTATCATAGGTGGAATAATTTAATAGAGCTCCTAGCAATGGATCAACAAATTCTTGAAAGAATGAAACAAGTCCACTAGACAAATTCAAGTTAAGGTTAGTGAAAACATAATCATTCCTAGCTTTTGCCTGGATATTTTCTTGCTTTTAATTTTCTTTTCCAATTTTAGAACTCTCCAATTTTACCTCATATTTCTTTTCACTCGCCAAAAGTGGACCATCAAGTAGATTTTTATCACTCAATGTCTCTTTTCTCTCTGTCTTTTCAATTTTTTCTTTCCCCTTAACCATCTCACAGAATTTCATCATTTTCAATCAGTCCTTATACACATCTTTGGGCTCCAAAGGGGCTAAAGTGTATCTTTTTTCTTTAAACAAAAGGGAGTAACGGTTCAATTTTCCATGGTGTACCACATCAAGATCATATTGCCATGATATTCTAAGAAGTAAATGAGCAGCATGCATGGGAACTACATCACACCAAACTTTATCAGAATAATTCCCAATTTTGAAAAAAATTAAAGACTATTTAACTACTTTAACCTTTGAACTTTCGTCAAGCCATTGTAAGTGATATGGCTTAGGATGATTTTGACAAGGTAAAGATAAATTATCCACTAAAAAACTACTCACAATATTGGCATAACTACCACGGTCAACAATAAAAGAACACAACTTTCCTTGAATCAAACACCTCGAGTGGAAGATGTTAATCCTTTGCACTTCATCAGAACCATCCCTTACTTGAATGCTAGAGGACTGTCGCACTACAAGACAATGGGATTCAAGTAAATCATCCCCATCAGTAGGAGATTCCAAAACCTCATCATCCCCATCAGTAGGAGATTCCAAAACCCCTTCCACACTATGTTTGTGTATCATTATTAGAGGTTGAAATAAAAATACTCAAAAAAAAGTTGATCAGAGAAAATTAAAAATCACCGTTATACACTCGCAAAAAAAAACTCTAAGAGAAAAAGAAAAGAAATTAAGATTTTCTCGCTTGTAAATTTTAAAGAGTAATCAAACTCAATAATATTCAAAAAAAATATGGGATCACTCTCTAACAAAGTCGACCTAAGGCTCTAAGAAGCTAAAAAAACTCGACTCCAAAGGAAGTAAGTTACACGGAGAAAGGAGAGACAACTCTTTCGTACCTATTAACATAAGAAACAAATGTGTTAGAATGCGTAATAGAATAAGAAAAGCTAAACAAAAGAAAACCTAATGCTAGAATAAAAAAATTTAAACTACCTAACCAAAAACTCAAAACAATGGAAAACAAATTGAATTTTTTTCGTTCAAAGTGTTCCCGGTTTCTAGAAATCATGAAATTTAACCTGGAGTCTCCTCAAATAATGTAGATCTGGTCTGGAAATTTTTGGCACCAAATTCAACCCATAGAATATTTTCTTATTTTCTTATTCTTTTTTGTATTTTTTGATCACTTTTTTGTGGAAAATATTTTTTATACTCTAAAATAGTGCCAAGAAATAGTATGTAAAATTTCAAATCGTTTGAAAAGCATTTACCCACTGAAAAATATTTTTTTCTAAAAAATTTTTTGGTAAAAAGAAAAATTTTTATTTTGAGGTTGTTTACTAGAAATCAATTTATAAGAATACAAAGAACACCTAAAATACCCGAATTTGATACCAAATGATATGGAATGAACAGAGGAAGTGAAAGAATGATCGAATTCAAGTTGGTTGACTTGAAAAGTAAAGATTTGGATCTGATATAAAAAAAAGAAATAAACAAATTTAGTAATAAAGAAGTCAAAAATAGTAAAAGAAGAAATTCGAGAACAAAAAAATAAATATAAAAATATAAAAATAAATAAATATAGAAAATTAAAGTGGAAGATGGATTGAATAAACCGATGGTTATGATGGATAGAAGGATAAATGTTTAATTGAACCCCAACAAACTCAATTAATGGCTCTAGTCAACCCTCCAAGAAATAATCCTTTGCAAATTGAAGGGTGAAGAATAAATTCCCACGACTCCTTGAAGAAAATCGAGAAGAAAACTAATAAACAATGAATAAGCCTTTATATAGGCTAACTAAGTACATCCAAATAAAACTCTAATTAATCTAAACAAGAAGTAGTTTTAAGCAAAACTTTCTTGTTAACATAAAACTCCTAAATAACTTAAAATACTTATTAATTATAAGATATTTGTAATAATAAAATAATAAGAGCTGATAAATATAATATTGGGCTCATATATAATAAAAATTAAGCCTAAAATCCAAACCCAATATGATTCAAACCCAAATTAAAAATCTGAAACTCGTAATTCTCGTCATAATCCCATCCAGAAATTCTGCTCGCGTAGTCTTCACTAAAATGGTCATAACTTGAGCTCTCAAACTTAAAATCGAGTGATTGAAAGTTCATTTCAAAGCTAAGAGATAGATATTCAAATTCCATAAAGACATCTTAACCAAAAATGTATGGATCCCATCCAAATAGTCGTCACGAATTTAATGATTTCTGAAACTTAAAAATTGGGAGCGTTGGTGAATTCAATTTAATAAATTTCACCCATCTGTGCATGTATGATGGACCTTGAGAATGAAAATGATGTTCAAGGGAGTGGAACCGCTAATGTTCATATTCTAATCCTTATTGATGATGATAGTGATCGTGCTATAAAGCAGTATGCTATGACACTTTTTAATGAATTAAATCTGGGAATTAAAAGGCTGAGGATCGAGGTATCGCAGTTTGAATTGAAGCTTGTGATGCTTCATATGCTTCAAACAATAGGCCAATTCAGTGGAATGCCCACAAAAAATCCACATATTCACCTTCGATTGTTTAAGAAGGTGAGCGATTCCTTTAAGATTGTCGGCGTAACTGATTAAAGTTGTTTTCGTACTCATTGCAAGATCGAGCACGAGCATGGCTTAATTCGTTGCCACCCAATTCAATTTGAACTTGGCAAAAATTAGCTGAACACTTTCTAGTAAAGCATTTCTCACCTATCAAAAATGCTAAGTTGAAGAATGAGATCACCATCTTTCAGCAGAGAGATGATGAGTCCCTATACGAGGCATGGGAAAGATTCAAAGAGCTACTACGTAAATGCCCTTACCACAGGATTCCGCATTGCATCTAGTTAGAAACATTTTATAATGGTCTCAACGTACACAAAAGGTTGGTGGTAGATGCTTCTACAAATGGTGCTCTCTTATCGAAGACTTATAATAAGGCTTTCGAGATCATCGAGAGAATAATCAGTAACAATTGCCAGTGGCCGATAAATTGAACAACTAATGGGTTAAATCATGTTGTAGCTCAGCCATTAAGTCACTTTGATGTTATTTCCTACATATTATGGGCGCGGTCATTCTTTCAAGAATTGTCCATCAAATCCCGAGTCAGATGATTATGTAGGGAATCAACACTAAAATAGAAATGGACAAGGACCACAGTCCAATTTCTATAATCTTTCATGGCGAAACCATCCAAACTTCTCTTGAAGTAACCAAGGAGCTGGACCGAACAATAATTATATGCAACATAGATCAAATCAACCTCTTGGTTTCAATCAACAAGTTCAGAAACCACCACAAGTTGAACCTTCCAATAATTTGGAGACTTTGTTGAAGGCATACATTGCTAAAATGATGCCTTGATTCAAGGCTAAGCAACAACATTGAAGAATCTAAAAAATCAAGTGGGACAGTTAGCTAATAAGTTTAGAAGCAAACCCCAAGGTGTTGTACCAAGCAACATAGAAAATCCTCTACCAATCTAGTCTTCTAATAATCTTAAGAACTCATTAAAAGCATACATGGCAAAGAATGGTGCAACTTTGAGAAATTTGGAGAACTAGATGGGGTAGTTAGCCAATGAAATTTGCAGTAGACCACAAGGAGCTTTGCCCAGTGACATAGAGAACCTAAGAAAATCGGGCAAGGAGAATTGCAAAGCAATCACTTTACAAAGCGGAAGGACTTTGAAACCTAAGGAAGTTTAGGATGAAGATGAACCTCCCAAGAAAAAGGAAAATCAACCAATAGTTGGATTTCCTGTACTAGAGAAGCCAGTTTCTGCAAAGTCTGAAGAGGTAAAATTTAAACTAGTGAATTCTAATAAGCTAACCCCTTCATTAGATGCAGATGATATATTACCTTGGAAGAGCTGTCCAGTCCAAGCCAAAGTTCCACAACCTCCATATCCTCAAAGACTCTAACAAGAATAGGATACTCAATTTAAGAGAATGTTGGATGTGTTGAAACAACTACATATCAACATTCTGTTGGTGAAAGCTTTGGAGCAAATGTCGAACTATACGAAAGCTATGAAGGAATTTCTATCTAAGAAGAAAAGTTTTGGAGAATTTGAAACTATAACCTTGAATACAGAATGTAGCCTATTCTTTCAGAACAAGTTGCCTCCTAAGTTGAAGGATCCAAGAAGTTTCACCATACCTTGCAATATTGGAGAATCCTATTGTGGTAAGGCTTTGTGCGATCTGTGATCGATTATCAACTTGATGCTTATGTCTGTGTTTAGACTATTAGGCATTGGTAAGGCCAGACCAACTATAGTTGCACTCTAATTGGCGGATCGATCTTTGGCATACCTAGAAGCAAATATCGAAGATATCTTGGTATGTGTTGAAAAATTCATATTTCCTGCGCACTTTATTATATTAGATTTTGAAGTAGATAAAAAAGTACCAATCATCCTAGGAAGGCATTTCTTGGCAACTGGTAAGACGATAATTGATGTACAAAAAGGTGAACTCACCATACGAGTTCAAGATGAAAAAGTGACCTTTAATATACTCAAGGCTATAAGATCTCTTGACGAGGTTAAAGATTGTTTGTAACACCCCTAACCCGTATCTGTCACCGGAATAGGGTTATAGAGGATTACTGTAAAATCATAACATAAAAGCATTCATTTCCAAACATTACAATAAACATAGCATATTCTATTCACACACATGCATATCTTCCTTTAATCGAGCCCTCGAGGCCTTAGAAACATTTTAGAAACGATTCAGGACTAAATCAGTAACATTTGAAACATTGAAAAAAAGTTAGAAAATTTAAAACTGCAGTGACTCACACGGCTGAGACACACGCCCGTATCCCAGCCCTTGTAACTCTCTAACTTAGGTCACACGGTCAAGCCACACGCCCTTGTGCTAGGCCGTGTAACACTCGAAATGGCCTTACACGCCCGTGTGCCAGGCCATGTGCTAGGCTGTTAACTACCTAAATTGAATGCCCTTGAAACTTACAGGGGACACACGGCAATGTCGCATGGCCGTGTGTGACACACAGTAGAGACACATACCCGTGTCTTAGGTCGTGTGGACAACAAATTGGCCGCAATCAAGCCATTTCTTTCACCAATTCAAAACATGCACCTACAAGCCATTTGCATCTTTGACCAAGGCATCAAAACATACTAAAACATGCATAACAAAACCAATTCAATAAACCATTATTCCATCCAACCAATATGCCATATAGGCACCTCAATCCCAATCAAGCAAATATACCTAAACTTGTGCATAATTGACCATAACTAATTCATACACATCTAGCTCAATTCCCTATCAAAACAGACCATAATTGACCAAATTGCAAACATACCATCACTTACCATTTTGGTCAAAAAATCATGCATCAACTTGACCATATTCACACCGAACCACATAGTACCAAAATTACTAAAATACCACAAATTTAAAGCAACATTTACATTCCATAAACATCAACTAGCCATTAAACATAAGTCCACCTATACAATCAATTATAACCTTGACCGAAACATCAAGATCTACCGATATAATCGCTAGATAGTGTGATAGATCTCCGACGAGCTTTCAAACTGGTCGAGCTTCCGAATATCTATAAAAAATTGGAAAGAAAACTATGTAAGCACATAATGCTTAGAAAGTTCGTAGAACATGAACATAACTTACCATTTTAATACATAACATTAAGTTTAAGCAATAATCCAACCACAAGCTTGGCACAAGCCTAAGCACCAACAACAACACATGTTAGCATATTCAAACATAATCCACATGAATTTAACATAGGTAAGCCATTACACATGAACATAATTCATTTAAATTCATCATTTACCTTAACATATCATACTTTCAATGAAACTTACCATTTCAGCCCTTTTCATAAACACATGAATAGTTCCTTTTGAACACTTACCATTCCTTTCCTTTTCATTCCCGTTGAATCATTTAGAATATCATCGGATACGCAAGATAGCTCACACGAAGTGTGCTAAACATATAACCGTAACCTTTCCTTTCCTTTACATCATTGCTCACATGAGTTTTGGGTCAGAATGTAAGCTACACGATGCTGCTCACACGAGCTGTGGAGTATCCGCAACAAATGCATGACCTCAACCATCAGTAGGACATTCAAGACCAGCACCCGAAACATGAAAACCCTAATGACATGTCATTTCTATCCTATGAATTCCTAAGATTAAAATAGGGTTCGATAATCATCGTGAAATTGTTGGATTTACAACATACAGTTACATAGAAATCATCATATTAACTTATAGATCAATACATAGCATTAAAACAATATATAATCATATGAACTTACCTCGACAACACATATGTATAAACGATATCAACAATCCGAGGCTTTCGCATTTCCTTGATCTAACTCCGTACGAGGTCTATCTTGATCTAAATATACAAATTCAATCTGTTTAATAACTCTATTATTCAATTCGGTACACAATTCATATTATTACAAAATTACAATTTTGCCCCTAGCATTTTAACCTTTTATAATTTAGTCTTTAAGTTCAAAAATTGAAATTTAAATATTTTCATCCCTAAACCATGCTAGCCAAATTTATTATGAACCCATATCAACTTATACAAATCATCATTTCACAATTTTACCAAGTACTTTTACTTTTTTTACAAATAAGTTCTTAAATGATAATTTCATCAAAAATCACTTTACAAAACTTGTCTATTTAAAAAAAAGACTAATAATATTTCATTAAAATTAAAAAATAATGTAGATATGTTCATGGAAAAACCTTAATCTTTTAACAGTTTTACAAATTAGTCCCTGGGCTAGCTATATTAAGCTACAATGATCCCTAAAACATAAAAAATCATTAAAAAGGGGATAAAATTGCATACCATGCAAGTAGAATCAAGCTTAGCCAAGCCTAGCATGCTCCCATGGTGTTTTCTCTTTTAAATTTCGATGGAAGATAGAAATTAGGAAGATGACACTTTTGTTTTTATTATTTATACTTTAACTTATTAATTGAATTACTAATTTAACCTTTATTTAACACCAAAATTTCATTAATACATAGCCATATACATCCACTAAATTCATTAATGGTCTAGCAACCATCTAAGTCCTTCCACATTAAAGTTTCATAGCTATTTGACACCTTTAACTAATAGAACTCTACTTTTGCACCTTTTACGATTTAGTTCTTTTTTACTTAATTAAACATGCAAACATCAAAATTTCTTGACGAAATTTTTATACAACACTACTAACACACCATAGACATTGAAATAATAATAAAATAAATATTTTCACTTTGGATTTGTGGTCTCAGAACCACTGTTCTAATTTCACTAAAAAGGGCAATTACATTGTTCTACTATCTCTAAGGAAGATTTGTCGGTTCCTACAAAATTAGAATACAATGATCCATAGGAAAGTATTTCATCTAACCCTCCACACCAAGATGAGGATGAAACATGCTTGGAAGCTAACTCAGAAGGATTTACTTCAAAAGCTCAATTCGAATCATTAGAGCTATGATCACATGAGTACAAGAAACCCAACCCATCAAGAAAAGAGTCACTCGAGTTAGACTTAACTTTTTGAAAAGACCATTAGTTACTGGAAAGAGTTATATTGAGGAACAGAAGAGATTGATTCAATCTCAAGTATTTGGTCCTAGGAAACTCAAGCCTAAATGGTTAAAAGCAAGGATCATGGGTCCCATTTATGGCATTCAGTGGGTGGGACTTGTACGAAAGAAAGAATGTATAATGGAAAATGAGATGATTTCATTAAGGATCATTACGAGTAGGAAATTTTGTATGAATGACAGAAAGTCAAGCAAAGTAAAATAGAAAGACCATTTCCTGCTACTATTCTTTGATCAAATATTGAATTTAGTTGTTGGGCAACATTGTCTCTTCTTCCTAGATGGATACAATTGGTATGATAAATGACCGTTTGACATCACCTTTGTCAGTGACAATAACATTGAGGGAGTTCTCCTCACTCTCTCCGTCATTAATTTACTTTTCAATTCTTTTCTCTCTCATTTGAATAAATGACATGCTTAGAAATTATTTTTCTTGAATTAGTACTTTGAATTAATTCTGTCTAAGGAGATTGGAACTTAAGCAGGATCATTTTCGACCCCTCTAACCTTTCTTGGGAATTTAATTTGATGTAATTTTTCGAGAAGAAATTTTCTAAGTAGCCTAAAATGAATTTTAATCTTTTTTTTAATTTTGAATTTATTTTCAATTTTATTTTTATGTTCAATAAGAAGGTCAAGTTGGCCCAAGGTTTAATCAATTTATTTCTGTCAAGTTTTATTTTAGTGTAGGTAATAAAATTTTTACAGTTTTGGGCTCGAGGCACAGAATAGTGATGAGGAGAAAAATATCCAACACTCGCTACCCCTTCCCTTTGCCGCAGCATCACTTCCATATGTTGTAGCAATCTCAAAAAAAAAGAGGATGACACAAATTAATAAAAGGGCAGGAATTTTTTTTTCTTAGTCTTACTTTTAAGATATTTTTATTTACTTAGGATTATTTTGTTTTATGTATAAAATGAATTGAATAATTTCCAAACATGAATAAATTAAGCTCAATGCCTCTTCTATAATAAAAAGCAAAGTAGTGTTGTAATGTGAATTAACATGTCTAGGATTGGATTGTTAAGAAAGACTTAGTACTTAAGCAGTCTTCATGACTCACCTCGCTTTTTTTGCTATCTTACCTAGTGCTCAGTTCTCATTCATTACTTTGTTTACACAATGAGAACATTGCTTCTTTTTAAAGGGGGTAAGGAAAAATTTTCATGAATTTTAAATTTTTTCTTAAGTATGATTGAATGTTTACACATAAATATGCTAAAACAAAATGATGTTCAGAAAAAAAAAACTTGTTCATAAGTTAGCTCAAATGCAAACATGATTTCTAATTTTATCTGAGTTTTTTTTATGTTATCTTAGGTTATAGAATGCTTATATGTTCTTTGGTCTTATGTAGTCTTTTGCCATGAAAATTTAATTTTCTTAGAAATAAATATGCATGAAGGTTTAAGTCCTTAGGATTGACTTAATAACTTTCTTAAGGCGAAATCCTATGAGGCATATGAATCTAAACATGATATAGGCACATTTTCTTTGGATCGTTTGAGCCTTTCAAGCCTACCATATGAATTTAACCCTTGAAACCTTAGTTTGAGCCTTCAAGCTTATTTTATTGTTATTCACCTACATCATAAGCCATATTACCATCATTTTAAGTTTTATCATATTTTTGCACCTATCTTAACTATACTTGTCTTGGTGAGCAAAGATCAAGGAAAAATTCAAAAAGATGTATATGTTCTATGTACGTTCAAAGAAAAAAAAAGAGAAACATCTCTGTTCAAATGTCAAGCAAAAAGAGTAAAATAAATACTCAAGTATTGAGGAGTATTGTTGGACATAAAGCTTCAAATTAAGTTTGAGGGTGGTAAAACTCGTTAGTAGGAAGGATGCACCTTGAAAGGATCCAAGGCAAAGTTAGGGTTAAGATTATTGAACTTAAAAATTCACTTCTCTTTATCCCTACCTTGAGCCTAACCCCATTCGAACCCTATAAAAGACCTAATGATTTTTTATAAAAATGGCAACTATATTAGTGGAGAGGAATTGCTAAGTTCAACATATGAGGACCATTAATTAAATCTTGTGATTGTTCTTTTTAATTGATAAGGAAGCTTTGATTGAATGGTGAATGTTATGTATGACCTTGAAAAGCATGCACTCTATGAATTATGTTAGCATTTCTCTCACTTGGTATAAAATTATGAAATTAAGTTTGCATGTGAGCGACTTATCAATAAAAAGAGTTTTTGAGCATGATTTGTTGATGTATGTTTATGTGCAAAAGTTGATTCTACTTAGGAATTCTATTTAAACTTCTTGCAAGATTGCTTTACCTAAATTTTTTCTTTGCATTACTTGGGACGAAAAATGGATTAAGCTCAGGGTGTCAAAACTCTAAAGTATATAGTTTTTTTAGTAGTTTATGGCATCTTTATACTTAAAAATAATATTAATCCTGAGTTTTTGATAGTTAAAAGGGTGAATTTTGTTCATATTAAGGAAAGGGGCACGATTTAATAAAGAATGTAATTCTATGCTATTTTTCATTAAATATGTGCATTATTTAATTACTTTATCTGACATGTTAACTTTGATTTAATTTTTATAGTTGGACCAAGGAATTATGAATGGTTTGTTTGTTAAAACCACATGAACATCAACCTATTTTCACTCCACATGGACAACAACATCAAGGGAATTTGGGTCATAAAGAAATTAATTTGATCCCAATATATTTTGTTGTAATTAAAGAACAAGTTTGGCAAGCAGTTGGGTCAGCAAACTGTCTAAGAAAAGGGAGTAAATGTAACACCCCTAACCCGTATATGTAGCCGGATTAAGGTTACGGAGCATTATCGTACCAACAGAACATTTAAACATAAATTTTATTCACTATCAAGAACATATCATAAGCTAATCATGCATACACATTCCGTCCCTAAATCGATCCCTTGAGGCCCTAGAAATGCCTTAGAAACAATTTGAGACTAAATTGAAACATCTAAAAACTCTAAGCAAAGTTCATAAAATTTTGGAAGTAGGGGTCACACGGCCGTGGGGCCAGGCCGTGTGCCTCACACAACTGAGACACACGTTTGTGTCTCAGGCCGTGTAACATTTGAACTAGGGACACACGACCATGTCCCTGCTCGTGTCCTTACCCGTGTAACTCTAGAAGTAGGGTCACATGCCCACGTGCTAAGCCATGTGTTAGGCCATGTAACTTACTAACTACCATAAAAAGGAACCCTTAAATGACACAACCGTGTCACCAAGCCGTGTGCCACACACGGCTGAGTCACACGCCCGTGTCTCAGGCCGTGTAACATTTGAACTAGGGACACACGACCATGTCCCTGCTCGTGTCCTCACCCGTGTAACTCTAAAAGTAGGGTCACATGCCCGCGTGCTAAGCCATGTGTTAGGCCATGTAACTTACTAACTACCATAAAAAGGAACCCTTAAATGACACAACCGTGTCACCAAGTCGTGTGCCACACACGACTGAGTCACACGTCCGTGTCTCAGGCCGTGTGGACCTAAATTTGCCTAAAAACAAGCCATTTTCCATGCAAATTCATGCATAAACATTTGGACCATTTGTGCACCACTTTAAGGCATCAAACCCTACCTAAACATACATATGTATATGTAGTTCCAATACCCTAAATCAATTACCCATATGCCATTCAAAGGAACCTCAAATGCATTCAATATCCCTTACCTAAACATGTAAATTTTACCACATTTCAATCATTAAAGTCTAGTTCAAAACTTTCCAAACATGCCACACCTTGACAATTATCATACCATTTCAAATATACCACAGAAGCCATTCCAAACATGCATCGCAAGTTAACCAAAATGACACAATCTAGCAAGGTATCAAATGGTACCAAGCCAAGATAACATCCATAACTTATACAAGCCAATTCACCAACTAACTATTTAACAAAATGACACCATTTAGCAAGGTATCAAATGGTACTAAACCAAGATAACATCTATAACTTATACAAGCCAATTCACCAACTAACCATTTAACAAAATGACATTACAATTCAACCTATACATGCCATTATAACCTTGGCCAAAATATTCAAAAACTACTGATATTTATGTTGGATAGTGTGACATATCTCCGACAAGCTTCCAAACCAATCGAGCTTCCGGTAATCTATAACTCATAGGAAAGAAAGTACGTAAGCAATTAATGCTTAGTAAGCTCGTATAACATAAACACGACTTACCATTTCATTTGCATAATGTAAATAGCAGAAGTGTAATACCAACTAAACCATAAGCTTGGCATCATGTCTTTACAACATCATCAAATGAACAAGTTAGTGCATTTATACATGGCTCAAATGAATTCATCTGTAACAAGTAATTTACACATTTATTCACATCATTTAGATCACCATTTCCTTCTCATAAGTTCATGATACATCCCACTTGAGAACTTACTGTTTCATTTTCTTTTCATACCCCGTTGAACCGTCTAGAATTACATCAGATACTCGGGAAAGCTCACACAAAGTGTGCCTTTACATAACCATAACATTTCCTTTACATCATTGCTCACACAAGCTATGGAATGGGCCTACTCACATTTGCTATGGGTCAGAATATAAGGTACATGATGCTACTCACACGAGCTGTGCAGTATTTGCAACAAATGCAAGATCTCAGCCATCGGTAGGACATTCAAGACCAGCACCTGAAACATGAAATCCTTAATGACATGTCATTCGTATCCTACGAATTCCTAAAGTTCAACCGGGACTCAATATCCGTCAATTCATCATAGCATTGATATGTTGATATATTGATCCATTTATATAAAAAAAACATAATAAAAATTCAATTTAGACAACATTTAAGTGATTGCAGTTCATATGAACTTACCTCGACTATTAGGGACGTGATGGTAAACCGAGTTAATCCGAAGCTTTTACTTTGCCTCGATATAGGTCCGTACGTGGGTTCTCTTGATCTAAATAGATAATTTCAATCCATTTAATACTTATAGTATTCAATTTAGTCCACATTTCATATTTATGCAAAATTACTATATGCCCTTAACATTTTAATTTTTCACAATTTAGTCCTCAAGCTCATAAATTGAATTCTAATAATATTAATCCCTCTTATAGGCTAACCGAATTATTTAGGGACTTAAACCAACCCAAATAAATCATTATTTCATAAATTTAACTTGAATTTTTTCCATTTTTACAAATCAATCTTTAAATGCAAATTTCATCAAAAATCACTTTACAAAACTTGTTTATTTATCAACAAAGATTTATAATCTAGCATTTAACATCAATAACAATTCAAAATATACATGGAATAACCCTCAACCTTTAACATGTTTACAAATTGACCCACGGGCTAGTTAGATTAATCTAAAACGATCATAAAAACATAAAAATCACTAAAAACTAACCTAAAAAATGACCGCATGCAAGAACAATGCTAGTCGAATCTTCAAAGCACAAAAAATGGTGTTTCTCTTCAATATTTCAGTGGAGAAAGACTATTTAGAAAGATGATACCATCTTTTCTTTGTTTTAGTTTACTTTTATTTATTAAATTACTAATTTAACCCTTTTTATTAACATAAGAATTCACTTAAATTATGTTCATATTTGTCCACTAACCTTAAGAATGGTACAATTACAATCTAAGTCCATTTAATTTCAAGTTTCATATCCATTTGAACCTTTTACCTAATAGAACTCCACTTTTACACTTTTTACGATTTAGTCCTTTTCACTTAATTAACCATGCAAACATCAAAATTTCTTAACGAATTTTTAATATAACCTTAATAATATCCCATAGATGTTAAAATAATAATAAAATAAAAATTAACCATTCAAATTTGTGGTCCAAAAAATACTATTTTGATTTCACTAGAAACGGGATATTACAACTCTCCCCCTGAAGGAATTTTCGTCCCCGAAAACCTTACCAGAAAATAGGTTTGAGTATTGCACTTTCATAACTTGTTTCGGTACCCAGGTAGCCTTTTCTATTCCGTGTCGTTTCTAAAGAAATTTAACTAAAGTTATACTTTTATTTCTCAATTCATTAACTTTCCGAACTAGAATTTTGATTGACTCTTCACTGTACGTCATATTTGACTGAATCTCAACATCTACCAAGGATATCACGTGTGAAGGGTCTGATAGATACCGTCGTAACTCCGATACATGGAATACATTATGAATGCTTTCTACCTCTAACGGCAAAGCCAATTGGTAAGCTACTAGCCCAATCCTTTCAATGATCTTGTACGGCCCAATGAATCGTGAACTAGCTTTCCTTTGCAGCCAAAACAGAGGACTTTCCTTCAAGGTGATACTTTCAGAAATACTTTGTCGCGAACTTGAAACTCTATATCTTTTCTTTTTCAAATCTGCGTAAGATTTCTAACGATTAGAAGCCGCTTTCAAACTGTCACGTATCACTTTGACATTTTCTTCGATTTCTCGAATCAAATCAACACTGAAAAACCTTTTCTTGCTCAGCTCAGTCCAGTATAACGGAGTTCGATATTTTTGACCATATAACGCCTGATAATTGTTATTTTTTGAAAATTCAACCAACAACAAAAATTTCTCTTAGTTACCTTTGAACACTAAAACCCAACATCAAAGCATATCTTCAAGTATCTGAATTACTCACTCAGACTAACCATCTGTCTGTGGATGAAATGCTGTGCTAAAATACAGTCGAGTACCTAGAGCTTCATGCAACTTACTCCAAAATCGAGACATAAACCATGGATCCCTATCAGATATTATTGAAACTAGCACCCCATGAAATCTAACAATCTCCAAAATATACAATTCGACCAATTTCTCAAGTGAAAAATCTTTATGCATAGGAATGAAATGCGCAAATTTCATCAAAAAATCTACAATAACCCACACAACATCTTTCTTTCTCAAAGATAGAGGCAATCCCGATACAAAATCCATCGTGACACGTTCTCATTTCCACTTTGGAATCATCAAAGGTTGTAATAAGCATTTTGATACAAACTCTGAAATCTCTCGTTTCATACCTGGCCACCAATACATCTGTTTCAAATTATCATACATTTTATTTCTTCCTGGATGAATCGATAAGCTACTATAGTGATCTTGTAAAATTTTCTAAATGAGATCAGTGTAATAGCTCGTTTTCAGTGAAATCAGAACAGTGATTTTGGAACCACAAATCTGAAGTCAAAAAATTTATTTTATCATTATTTTATAGTCTACACTATGATAGTACTACCGTATAAAAATTGCGTTAAGAAATTTTACCGTTTACATGATTAATTTGATATGAAGGACTAAATCGCGTAAAGTGCAAAAGTTGAGCACTAATAGCTAAAGGTATTAAATAGCTATATAACTTTAAAATGGATGTCCTTATATGGTAATTAGACCATAATAAGTGATAGTGAATGTACATGGCTTGGCAATTGTGTAATTTGTAAAGTTTTTAAGGTTAATGAAGTAAAAAAGTAATTATATGATAAAAATAATCAAATAAAACAAAACCATTTCCTTTTATTCATCTTTTACAACCAAAATTAAGAAATAATGGAAGCTATGGAAACCCTATTTTCTTCAATTAGGTATGCATTTTGTCCTATTTTTGATTATTTTTATATTTTCGAGATCGTTGTAGCTCAATCTAGCTAGCTCGAGGACTAATTTGCAAAATTGTTAAACTATTAGGGTTTTACCATTGATGAATATATGTGATTTTTGAAGTTTGATGATAGAAAATTAATGGTTGTTGTTAGATAAACAACTTTTCTAAAGGAATTTTTAGTGAAATTATCAAATAGGGACTAAATTGAATAATAGGAAATATTACATGGTGAAATTGTGAAATAATTGAAGTATAGTGCATGCTAAGGACCTATTTGATATTCAGCCATTGTTAGTTACACGGGTGAGGACAGGGGCTAGGACACGGCCGTGTGTCCTTCGTTCGAATGTTACACGGCATAGGGTGTTTTCACACGGCCGCGTGACCCCTGTTTCCAATTTTTACAACTTTTTCTTAAAATTTCTGTTTTTTTTAAATTAATCCCAGGTGTTACTACTCAATTACATATGTAGCTCACTCAATTATGCAAATTCACATTCAATTGGTATACATTTAATTACATAAGTGTAAATAAATTCATTATGTATACCAATTGAGTTCTTATATTATTCACACTTATGTATTTATCAGAGAAAATTTATTTACAACTATGATTGAATTGATGTCCTAGTCTGTTATAATTATTCGGTGTAAAAGACTTCTACAAAACAACTCAGACTCGAATATGCAAAAAAACTTGTTTTGTATGCATAATAGCTCGATACGCAACTCATTTGGCGTAGCCCTGGCATCATCTCTCCTAGTGTAAACCCAAATCAATCTACATGTAATATAACACACAAAAGTAAGTTCATGAGAACTTAGTGAGATAAACACCAGTTATAAATTTTTTTTACTCGTCGTATCTAGAAATTCAATTAACCATCTCATTGTTCTTTGTTCTTCAACTCGTCTCTAATGAATACCTTCCTATAATTTCATTCTTCATACCATAGATGTCACAACTTATTCTAGAATCATGCATTACCCTCCAAATCTTTGATACATAACTCACTTTCTTCACTCCTCACTTTCGTGATTCCTTAACCATCCCCATTCCAAAGGCCCATACAAACAAAATATTGTTATTCTTACATTCTAAGCCATCGTTTCTTTAAAATCCATGAATTATTTTGTACATAGGTAGAAGATACATTCTTTAATTATATTGTTTAATCCTTACTAGATGACACTCATTTTTCCTCTAATAATTACAGACAGATAACCTTCTTCAATGTACCAGGCATAGCATTTACTCAGATTTGTTCTTCAAGTCTAACTTGCCCATACTTTGAATTTACCAATTGCTTTGGCGCATTCCAGATTCTCGGTTCTTATATTAAGACCATGCAAGATAGGCCCCAATAACTCATATAGAGCTCATCACAAGGAAAAATCATTACATTATCTTATCGAAAGTGTAAAATGATACGCCACAAGGACTTTTCATTCAGATTTCACTATAACTTTCACTATAACTTATGTTCCTTTAGATTTTGTTGAGAATATCATTCTTTCTTTCAAGGTCTGCCATAGAAGTGTTTTCTTCAGATGGTTGCCACAATGGTCATTCTTTTGTGTGCGCCACGAAGGTGTTCCTTTCACCATTTGCCACATGGACTTTCCTTTCCTTAGATCACCATAAAGCCTTCTATTTCATAGATTGTCACAAAGGCATACATTTTTTGGCGTGTTCACGATAGGGATTCACCTAAACTCACATTTCATGAGGTTTTCCCCTCATCGTCCTATGTCATGCAAAAAACCCGTTAGGTAATAACCTTCATTTATTTCTTTCCATATGATGTCGTAACCCACCAGCTAAGGTCTTACACGGTATGGTGTAATGGCCATGGGCTTTCCTTACAGAGATCGTGTTTAAAGTCCTGACGAACCCCTTTAGAATCCACCATGGTGTACAGGCACAAACACTTAATAGATCTTTCATACATTAGCACCAAACTTAACATACATCTCGTCTTACACATTCCAGACATGTTCTTACAATCATATCTTTTACTCCAGCTTTCTTATCACATACTCTACACTTGTCAGATTCTTACAATCTATACATGCAAATCTTATCCAACATTCCTATATCAGCATACTCATCATATCATCCTTTTCTAATCTTAGTTCATGGTTCATACGATTCTTCATAAGAGTATCTAGAAAAAACAGCATACAACTTACAAGAGTCGGCCTAGGGACTCACTTGACAACTTCAAATAGCAACTTGGGCTTTAGGTCCAGCACTCAATCAGGGACTGTAGCAACCACTTCCTTATAAAATAAAGATCACCCTTAAAATCCATACAAATAACCTTTACAATCATTTAACCCCCATACAAGGCCTTACTTCTCTATTCACTCATACAAATCTACTTAGAGCCATAAAACTTAACTTGGCATAGAAATATTACTGATAAAATCTAGGATTTCCGATCCAGCTTAAAGGGATACTTCAGAATCCTCTAACCTTAGATTTCATTATTTTGGAAAAAGAAGAAAACAACTCCCTTTAAACTTGAAGGCCTATTAAAGTAGTCCAAGTCTTTATTGAAACTTGACAAATGTCACATCACTATTGAATTATCTTATCAAAGTCCATAACTTCCGAGAAACCTAATTGAGTATTTCCCCTTATCTTTAACTATCTTAGCTCACATTCGATTAACTCCTAACCAACTTACCTTGTAACTTAACTTGCACAGTTCCACTAAAAAAGGGCACATCAAACCTTTGACATGCACTCAACCCTCAATATCTATTCACTTTATCACTTCTTTATTCCAACAAACCATAGCAATATGGCATGGATCCCTCATAATCTTAAACATATAAATATATCTGCCCACTCTATACGCCAGAAATGGGCACTCAGGCGAATACCACTACGCCAATCATACTGCTAAAAGACTATGCTAGACCTTGTGCCTGCCAAAGTCAGAGCGTTACATCCATTATCCCCTATATATAAGCCCAATCCCAATGCTTGAGAGATCATTGAACACACACACTAAGAACACTTAGAACCTTCTTCCCAACCAAATAAACCTTCCAAGCCATCACCATTCCCACTAAAGACAATGGCTCTTTGCCTCAATCCAAGGTGACCCATTTTCATCACTGTCATACTCCCCTTTGTTGATTCTACTTGTCAACAAAACAACTAAAGTAGTTTTGCACCCTTCCTTATCTTTTTGCACAATTAATATTTTAATAATTTTACCGTTATATTTCATATTCCATTCATATAGATCATGCATGTCAACGGTTTGATCGTTAAAATATTAAAGTAGTTTAACACACTTTCGAATATTTTTGT
This sequence comes from Gossypium hirsutum, assembly GCF_007990345.1. NCBI lineage: Eukaryota > Viridiplantae > Streptophyta > Magnoliopsida > Malvales > Malvaceae > Gossypium > Gossypium hirsutum. Next base: position 25,053,551 of record NC_053446.1, read on the forward strand.
ACAATTAATATTTTAATTCAATTTTCATTTATAAAAATAAATTAGTACAATTATTTTTAATTCATATATAATTTTGATACTCTAGAAACTTTATATATACAATATGGTTACATTTTACATATTTTTGAAAAGGGATGATATATTTTTTTGCCCTTGAACTTAACAATTAGATCCACTTTGATAATTGTACTTTCTTTTTTGTTTACTTTGGCACTTGAACTTGGCAATTAGATCAATTTTGTTCCCTAAACATGGGTTCTATTAAAATTTGATGAATTGACCAGTGTTACTGAAATAGGACCGAATCAAATAGGCTGAGAACTGATCGATATAACGGTTCAAACAAAGAGGCTCAATCGATTGACTCAGAAACTACTAGAAATTGATAAAAATAAAAAATTGAGACAAAAATTGACAGTGAACATGTTGAACCGGTTTAATAATTTTATCTTTATTTTATAAAAAATTTTACGATTATTTATTTATTTATTTTTGGTCTAGCGATTGAACTAGCCGATTTTTGAATTGAGTACCAATGGTCTGGTTCAACAACCCGTTCAGGTATTAAAACACTGAATGTGATGATGTGGCACAACCTTAGAGTGTCACATCATCAAACTTTTATATCCTTGAGCAAACTACACCACAGGTCACCCAACTATGGGCCTATTTCCTTTTTGGACACTAACTATAAAGTTTTTTTTTAATTTGGTCCCTCAACTAATGAAGATTTTTCTTTTTCCATTTTCATCAAGTTTTTTTAAGTGTCTAACGAGAGGGTAATGTGGTAATCAAAAAATGATATAATAACAAATTTAACTCTCAACTTTTACATATTATATCGATTTAGTTATAATTTTAAAAAAGTTAACCCTCAAATTTTACAAATAATCTCAATTTTATCCTAACTCTAAAAAATTTAATATATATATATATAATACATAAATATTTTCAAAAAAACATAAAAAAAAACCAAACAAAATTCATAACCCAGATCTGCAAAGGTTTCAAGTATCTTTAGAGGTGACAGTTTAGTAGTAGATCCATAAGTAGATGAAATGGTGGATGGGAGGGACACTTGGTTCCAGACGCATGTTGTGGTTTCATTTTGGTAGATAGGAGATTTTTAAGAGGCCTACATAGTATTTTTTTTTTTCATTTTGGGGTTCATGATCCTTACTTGCTCTCTTTAGATTCATCTTTGGTGGAGGCAACGATGGTAGTGGGGTGGAAGAAATGGAGGAAGAAGGTAAATATTTAATATTTTTATATATTTTAAATATACGTTTATTTTATATCTTTTTAATTTTTTAAATATTGTTCTTTATTCAAAAACCTTTTCTTAAAATTTTTGTATATTCTTAAAATTTATTATATTTAAAAAAACTATTTATGTACTTTTATATATTTCTCTGACTTTTTTAGAATTAGGATCAAATTGAAACCATTTGTAAATTTTGAGAATTAATTTTATTTAAAATTATGACTAAATTGATATAAAGTAAAAGTTGAGGATTGAATTTGTTATTATACCAATTTTTTAACTGCCATGCCACCCTTTGTCACACTTAACAACACGTAATGAAATGGACAAAAAATTCTCGATTAATTGGATAACCAATTTAAAAAATTCATAGTAAGATGACTAAAAAGAAAACTGACCCATAGTTGAATGACTTGTGATGTAATTTACCCTATATCTTTCAAGTTCAAAATCCAAAATGTACCTAATTACAAAATTTAAGCAGCAAAATGGAAAAAAAATATATAAGTATTAAAGTAAATTAATTACCAAGTTGAGAGACAAATTTATATTATCGTTTATATTTTTTATTTTATTTTTAACATTTGTAATAGCATTTACAAAACCATAACTTTTGGCATAATTTTAATAGTATTTAGAAGTATAGAATTTTTTTACTGACCTTTTACATAATGTTGATGTGCATTTACTTGGAATATCGGAGATATATTTTTCTTATTTCACAAATATTCTTAAAAGATTAAAATATTTTATCTATCAAATAATTTTAAGATTTTAATATCCCAAACCTTATAAGATAACCTTTTGTATAACTTTGCAAACCTCGGATATTTTTCACATAGTTTTATTAAACGTTGATATAACTTTAGTACCATGCCTAAAAGTTCTAATAACATTTAATATATAATTTTATACCAAAATAAAAATCATCTAAATATATAGATAGACCAACAGGTAGGTAAATAATGGCAAAACATGAAATAACAAAAAGGCAATTAATAAATAGATAGGGTTGATTTGAATTATCGGAAGGGTAATTATGGATATAAATGTAATCCACAATTTATAATAATGCCTTAAGCTGATGTCTCTCTGTGTGTATAAAGTGCCAAAGCCAACCATTTTCATTTCTCAAATTAAGTCACACTTTGACAGATTTTATTCTTGGATAATAAGTCAACTCTATCGCCTACATAAATGTACATATTAAAATGTCTATATCAGAGCAATCCCCAAGCCACAACAAAAATTACCCGTGTTTCTCTGATGTTTGAACAAATTCAGAATGTATAGCACTCCCACAATGCAACACTGCAAACCCGCCATTGATGAGTTATGAAAAACTAACAATCCACCTTATTAAAACCTTGTGAAAGAAATTAGCCCAAAGTAAATCAACCGAAAATATCGAACTAAAGGAAATGGAAGAGTTGCTAATGGTAGATCGGATCCACCTAAAAGCTGGCTGACACAGTTATTTCCATATTTTGACGGATTTGTCGTAACTGGCAGAGGCAACCATCCCTGTCACTTGAGACTGTGTCAGGGCTGATATAACACAGTCATGGGCCGGAATTGTCATACACTTGTTCTCAGCTGTGTTCCAAAGCTCCAGTGACTGCAAAAGATAGAAGCTTAGGAGATAGTCACAGAACAACGAAGGTAAAAAATACCGTATCCGAAATAATACAGACAGCTATCCATGAAATGGAAATAGAGCCATCAATCATCAACTGCAAGGAGTCGAAGAGTGGGTGAAACAAATGGCAAATGATAACTTAAGAATACGAAACGACACCTGATAACCACTAACAACCAAGAGAGCAGGAAAGCTAGGATGAAAAACACAAGATTGAAACTTGTTCCCACTAGAATTGAGCTCATGAATGCACTCTCCCTAGGCCAGCGACCACACTCTAACAGAATCCAGACTGACAGATGCTAAAAAGTCTCCATTTGTGTCCCAACAAATAGAGTGAACCTCTGTATTGTGCCCCTGAGAGGAAATAAAATTCTCCAGATGAAACCATACTGTGTCGAAATTGGTTTCACTATAAATGAGGTAATATACTCTTCCTTTAAAAAATTTACATATTTAATAATATTTCTACCTGCAATAACTGTGCTCTTCTGTCAGTCTCAACATCCACAATAGACACAACAGTCTCCGCTGCCGCAGCTAGAAATTGTCCTATTCTTGGTTGAAATCTGACATTACTGCAGCCTCCCTGCTTCAATCATTGGAATAACTTAGATGAAAAACATTGGATCCAAAAGAACCTGCTGCACTATTAAAAAATAACAAAGCTTAAGGATCTAGAAGGCTAGCCTCGGAGATACGAGTGCAAGAATACTGATTGATGTTCCAAAAGCGAATCTCACTGTTACCATCACAAGAGCAGAAAAAATCATTCTTCTTAGGGTGAAAATCAAGGGACATAACTTGTGCCGTATGCCCTGTAAATTTCCACATGCAATAACTTGGCTGCAAAAATAACAGAAAACAAGCATCCCTGATATGAAAACCATAAAATTCACCAGCATTGAACAAATTAGAATTGGTAGTCTTTTCTGTGACTATAACAACTTTGTGTTTTGTCTTCAATCAAACAATGTCAGAACTAATGGTGTAAGCATTAGTTCAGCATAGACAATAGCAGAATGTGTAGTAGTCTAAAATCTAAATGTAAAACCGGAGGGAAGACTACCACAAAAGAAAGGGGCGAAAGGGCCCTATAAGAGAGAATTACACACAAATGCAAAAAGAAAGGAGCTAGAAGATATACTTGTGCAGCATCCCAAACTCGCACTGTTGCATCAAAAGAAGATGTTGCCAGCTGAGTGGAATTTGGTCTGAAGCGAATATCAGTTATAATATGAGTGTTTTCCTCAGGTGTGCATTCAGTTTTCAGAGTTTCCATGTTCCAAAGAACAGCCTACTGACAGGAAATTGACAAGCATGACCATCATTATTCCACACTTCCATTTAAGGTTTTTTTTTCCGATTAATCATAAATATTCCCATAAATATTCTGCAAGGATCCAAGAAGTTTAGCATCACATGGCTACATCATTTATGGAAATAAAACAGTCAATGACAAAATAATTGATAATCCTAACTTATGCTGCATGCTACATATGAAACTTCGTTCCTTATATGCTACAAATCTTTATACCTTCTTGTCATGCCCAGCACTGGCCAATAGCTTTCCATCAGAAGAGAAATGACAACAGGTGACTTTGCCATTGCTTTTACGTATTAAACCAACTTCATTGAAGCCAAAACCTGAAATGTATAAAACAAGTCATTACTGTGGTCAATTTGAAGAATAAAGAGTGCTGAAAGCATGAACTCATATGTTACCCTTTGAAGTCTCAGTAGCATGTTCAGAAGGATTTCGTTTTAGGGTGCCAAACAACGTCCCCCATCTCCATCATCATGTGAGAGAAAAGACTCCATATTGTCGTCCAAGGAGCCAACATCTCCAAAATGTTCCATGTCCTCCTGCAATTGCAAATTACATCATAAGCAGGCTTTTGAAATGACTTGTTCAAGGCTAGGTTTGAAATCTGTACTTACATAACGAAGGATTAGGAAACAAAACCCTAATGAAAACATGCTAAGAACAAAGTTTCATGTAGATATGTTCAATCTTGCCACATTCTTCAAAGAGAGTGTATCAAGATCTCTCAATAGCCTCAAAAGTCAAAACCATTAAGAAATCAAAATATTCACTTAGGAACAAAATATAGCCATCCGTTAAGCCATAACCAGATTCCAACCGAAAGGATAGAGAAACCCTGATATTTTCTATACTACAGCATGAGCAGCTCCAGAATGAACTCTGGCATGAATAACATAAAAATGCTGTACTACAATAACAATATTCATCCTTAGTCATGTAAATAAAAACAAAAAATTAAGAGAACTAAAAAGAAAAAAGTTATGCTAGATTCTGAACAAGTTCCGTATTGCTAAAGGATGATGTGTCTCTGTTGGAACAATGAACAAGGATGAATGAAACAAGCAATTTCTTGAGCTTGAAGGCTCGATACTTGCTGTGCAAACAAAACAGAATTGAGCTTAAAGAACTAAAGAAAACAATGAATTAAGAGAGTATTGGACGAAGAATTCTTCGATGAATTTTTCATTAACTTGAAAAATGGCATAATGCCAATACATATACACATAAGCTGGTCAAAGAGAAACAAAATGACCACCAAAACACTACCTACTACCACTAAGTACATTAAAACTTGTTAAACTTAACTTGTACACTTTGCAAAGCTGATTTATCAGCTCAAACATTACCTAATTACATCAAGCACATTGACAACTTAGTTCAAATCAAACTAAGTAACGAAAAAAACACTTGAAGTAACCAAAATGAATCAGTAGCATGAGCTTCTGTTGCAACTGCATGGCTCGACAGCTTGGTCTACTCCTTGTGCTGCATGGAAGCCAGCTTCAACCTTGGCTTGCATGCTGCAAACTCCCAATCTCATTCTCAAATGCTCGAACCTTGACACACTAAAGGGCTTTGTCAGGATATTAGCTAGTTGATCCCCAGAACTGCAATGAACCAGTTTCACCTCTTGAGCTTGTTCCATTTCCCTAACAAAATGAAACTTGATCTTGAAGTGCTTTGTTCTTCCATGGAACACTGGATTCTTTGCAATTGCAACAGTTGACTGGTTATCACATTTGATCTCTGTTGCTTCCCTTTGGTGTAGATTCAAATCTACCATGATTTTTCTTAGCCAAATGGCTTGGTTCACAGCACTAGTAGCTGCTACATACTCTGCCTCAGTTGTTGATTGAGCAACTACTATTTGCTTCTTTGAACTTCAACAAAAAAGAGCTGAACCAAGGGTAAACTAATACCCTAAGGTACTCTTCATATCATCTATCGATCCAGCCCAATCACTATCAGCATATCCAAGCAGCTTCATGCTATTAACTTTGCTGAACATCATTCCAAAGCTCAGTGTACCTTTGATGTACCTGAGAACTCTTTTGGCAGCTTGAAAATGCTTCCCATTACAGCAATGCATGAATCTAGACAACAGACTAACTGCAAATATAATGTCTGGTCTAGTGGCTGTCAAATAGAGCAAACATCCAACTAAACTTCTGTAGGTTGTGTCATCTACCTTCTCGAAATCACCTTGGCTTGACATCTTCTCTCCAACAGCAATTGGAGTGCTTGTTGCTTTACAATTTAACATGGAGAACTTGTTCAGAATCTTCAAGGAAAATGCCTTCTGACTTAGAAAGATCCCTTGCTGAGTTTGAGACACTTCCATGCCAAGGAAATAGGACATTTGTCCCAAATCAGACATTTTAAACTTTTTCTCCATTTTGGCTTTGAAATTAGGCAGCATTTCATGACTTTCTCTTGTCACCAGCAGGTCATCAACATACAGGGACACTATGAGTTGTGTTTTATTGTCTTTCTTTTTCACATACTGGGTTGGTTCACTGATGCTTCTCTCAAACCCCATGCTAGCTAGGTAGCTATCGATTCTCTCATACCAGGCTCTTGGTGCCTGTTTTAAGCCATATAAGGCTTTCTGCAGCTTGTAGACACTATCTTCCTTGCTTGCTAATTTGAAACCTTCAGGCTGTTCAACATAGATTTCCTCATCAAGAAAACCATTGAGAAAGGCTGACTTTACATCGAGTTGATGTATCTTCCATTGCTTCTGTGCAGCCAAATTGTATCAAGCCTGGCCACTGGTGCAAATGTCTCAAAGTAGTCAATGCTATACTTTTGACTGAATTCCTTCACTACCAGCCTTACTTTTAACTTGTTCAGAGTTCCATCAGCATTATGTTTGGCTAGAAACACCCATTTCACTCCTATAACCTTCCTGTTTACTGGTCTTGCAACTAGCTCTCAAGTCTATTTCCAATTTAATACATGTTATACATACAACCAACATACATTACATACCCAAAACACACATGTCATTTCATACCAGTATCAGTCATTCAAATAACCAATCAACTATGCAACTTTGCAAACATGCCATTTAACTAGGGCTTGATACGTGCTTAATTCGACCACCTTAAATCCACTCACTTAGCGATTTAACTAAGTCCGACCAGCAAGTTTAATCATTGTTTATAACATTAAATATATTATTAAAGCATTCAAGTTAACAAGAGAGGACCCACACATTATTTTTGCACTACTGCAACACTATTTGTGAAACCCACAATTTCTCCTCAATACCTTAAATTGAACCTAAATTAATTTTTTTTTATCGAATTAGGCTTTTGTAAAAATAGCCTAAAAACACCCCTTTAAGGGTTCAATCAAATTAGCATTACCATAAGAATTTTCATATCCAAATTGGCTAGGCTACTTACATTGATTTGATGTGAAACGTGTGTGTGAACGTCTAACGGCTTCACTGTTGATCTGGGGAAATTAAGTCAGTGCCTAAAACCAAAAATTACTAAATAATCAATAGATAAACAACCGTTAAAAACCTTGATTTCATCATTTGACATGTTCCCTATTAACCCTCAATCAACCGCACTTACACTTCCCGATTGTCAAATCTAAGTTGACGAACAATTAAGATCGAATTTTCCTAAGTCACACATGATCAAAGGTTGATTAGGAAGGATTTAAAGAGATTCAAATCTTGTTGTAAATAAGAGACAAAAATAATGAAAATAACAACCCCCTATTGAAGGGTCTATGATCGGCGCACCACCACCATTGGCGGCCAAAATTAGGGCTTAATTCTGTGAATTCTTCACTGAATATTTTGTCATCAAAGTCTTTGTTCTAAGTTCAGTTCATAGCTATCAGGGTAAGCCTATGTCTTGTTGGGTTTAAGATTTTACAATATATCCTTAAGTTGTATTTTAAAAAAAAATAATAAATAAATTACCATTTTTGGAGTTAAAAATATCCTTAACAATATATCTCTCTATCCATATATATATATATATATATAACCTTCAATTTTTCATTTTTTCAATTCTTTTTCCAAGATAAATAAAATCAATTTCACGAATATTTTAATGATAAAAAGATAAATATAAAATCAATTCTTAAAAAAAACAAAAATCAATACAAAATCAATCGGGGTATAACTAAAGAAAGGAGCAGCTAAGCCAGTTTTCAGTCTTTATTATCAATATATCAAGGCTTTTCATCGCTTCCATGCTCTTCAAATATAACCTTTTTTATTTATTATTAAAAATAACAAATATGGAACTCTATGAATGAACTGAATGTTTCTTTTCTCTTTCTCTTAGTCCAAAAATAAAGAATTAATAAAATTATAAGCAAACAAATCAATGACAATATTCATTTCTCGACTTTGGGCTGCAACTTAGGTGGTCAGAATGGCTCAAATTTGGATATAACTACACCACTCTCTTACTTGTACAAAGAGATTCAAACCAAAAATCAATTCAAACTATATGTGTATATATATACCAATCACACTCTATATGTACAATAGAGGCCGATGGTCATGGATAGTCCAACAATGCAAACTTTACTTGCAAGCTAATCTTACCACCCTCATTGACTAGCTTGGCTGCAGTTACCAACCAATGTCCCGGAGCATCATGTGGACCACGCACAACCTCAGACATGTCCATATATTTTAGTAGTTTTTTAGAGCGAATTGGTGCAGGTGGACCATCAGGATATACACCTGAATTAAGTGCAGTTGGAGCTTGCTTTTGTTGTCCGTTGACTGTCCGTTGAGTGAAAGTAAAAGTTGTACTAAGATTTGTAAGGAAATTGGCCTTACGAGTAGTTTCAGGTGCAACTGCCCACTCGGTCTTCTGGATAGTGCAGTTGGGTATATGAGTATACAGCAGACGGAGATGCAAAACCGTCTTTGCCCATTTCACTGTGCAAAGAAGCTGTGCACCGGTTACGATAAAAACACCACTTGAGACTTCTTGCAACCAATTAGGATCATGCTTAACTACAGATGTGCAAACATTTGAGTATCTCTTCCACCTGACTGGCTCTAAATATTGATTGCTGGGCCTATAGTCATCTGAACCTCGCCATTGGCACGGCCTGCCGGATGTTGTCATCATATTTGGAAGACTTGAGAGATGTTGCACATGTAATGCCAATCGGTTGCATTTTTTTCCTTCCAAGTACAAACGAAGACCAACTACTGGTTTTAGATCACTTGAAACCTGCAATTGTACAAAATATTTAAATTTATTTTATAGTAAAACTGTCTTTGTCTGCAAAGAATAGCTAAAAACAATGGATGAACTTCGATAGCAATTCGGAGGGGTGAAGCAGTTTAAACCTATATTTATACATGTAGCACATCTTCATGGTTATGCATACATGCCTACACATGTATATCTACATGTATATCTACATGGAGGAGAAAGGTAAACCACATATATATGTGTTTATAAAACCAGGCAAATTTCACCACAGATCCATATTTAAAAATCTTTTTGTTCATATTTTACCTTAAAGAATACTGAAGTGTGTTTGTTGATAGTTGTTACTGCTAAAAATTCAATTCAAACGTTAATTTCCACTTCCAGAACTCAAACTATATTTTCTACTAGATTATCAGACAACTTTACCATGAAAAAAATGACCATTTAAATATTAAAGACGTGTTTATTGTCGCCAACAAAAATTCCAACGTAATTTCTTTCCAAGAGTAGTAACTCAACTCCACTTCCTACTATAGGCTTTTACCAAGAAATTTTGGCATTTTAATTATAATGTGACTACAGTCTACATCAAATCTACTAGAACCCTGCCAACATTGTTAGTACCAAAGATGTGCAAGTCATACTTAACAGTGCCATACATACTGGTTTCAAGCAAAACTGGTGCAGTAATATTAAACTTACTTTTAGGATTCTCTGTGCTAGCAATTTGTTCATGGAATTTTAGTTAAGTCCAGGTTCAGATGCTGTCATATGCTTTTAAATTATATTGTGCATTGCTTATAGAAAGAACATATTAGGTAAGGAATTAGTGAATCTTCCCTTTGATTTCAGGAATTATAAACTTTGGATCTTTCAAGACTTCTGTTCTAGATGAGAAGAGGAAGAATAATAATTCAGGTGACAAGCCAATATGATGATGAAAACAATAAAACTAATAAGCCAATTATTAGAAGACAATGCTTTATGAGCTGTTTGACTACCTGTGCACAGCTGACTTGTATCTTAGGACCCAGGAAAGCAAATTGCAGGGAAGGGCAAGACGATTTTTTCCTCTGATGCTTAAGAGGCAGTTCACAGAACATAGGAGCCCATTGTCGTGGAACTTGAAACTCCAAGAAATAACGTAAGTCCTCTGGAGCAGGCTTGTCTACACAGATTCAGCAAGTTAAAGAACTTTACTTTCTCATAAACTAGAAATATATAAAAGTATGATAAGATTAAATGATTTGTAAAATTATTGTTAAAAATAACAAGAGTAAAAGTCCTCAAACAGCCAGTACTTAAGGCCAAATGTTCATTTTCCTTCAGCTTGATTTTTTTATTTTTTAAAAATATTCAAGTTGCGTACATATTTTATTTTTTCCTACCAAGTATAATGTTAAACGAATACATTCTATTATGCTAAATTTCTTAAACATAGCATTGACATGTCAGATTCAGACAGCGGGATATGCGGCATATTTTATTTCCAGCAGGGACACAACAGAGGGTAGATCTTTCCCTTAGACCTTGAAGCACTTCCTCTCCAACTAAACATGCCTCAAACTTCAGCGTCATACAAAATATAAACAATCGCAAAAGAAAGTAGTCAAACATATTCTTCAATTGAATTTGAAAACAAATTTTTTTGACAACTAATACTTGAGAAAAATTAATAATTTTATATAAAATAAGATTTTTTTATAAGTTTCATGTTTTATTCTTTCCAACCAAAAATCTATAAACTTATCATAGTCTTACCCCAAAACTGTTACTCTAGTCAAGTTATTCAGTTAATATTATTTATTAGAGAAGAATTCCAACCATCACCAAAACCATATTTGAAGCAAAAACACAGAACTGAAGTTATTTCCATTCGTCAAGCACAGCAGTACTTACAACGAAGATACAAGTTGATCGCATGGCTAAGATACCCACTTCCTGGAATCCCAGTCAGAAGAGAAGTGATTGGTACAAACTTGAACAAAATTCCTTCTGGTTTAGTAGGTACAGTGTGGAGCCAGTTGGAGTGATTATGCAAGAACACATTTCCTCCCCTTTTTGAAGAAATGATAGTGAGTCCCTAGTTAAGATGAAAACAAAGGAAAAAGAAATAATTTATGGATTCTAATGATAAATTAAACAAAAAATCAGAGTAACACTCAAGTTCTAGACTCACATCTTTGCTTGATGTTTCCGCAATGCTGGCCAGCTGCAAGGAGTTTGACTTGAATATGTGGTTAAAGACCTTGGGTACCTGCATAAATAAATGGAATTTAGAAACAATACTGTTGTTTACCAAAAACACAAAACATCTCTTAAATTTCAATGAGATGCTAATACTTTTTGTTTGCCATCTCTTGTTTTTCTCTGCAGTAATGAAGGGCTTTTCCCATCTGAAAACATAACATCTCCAAGATCCTCCAAATACCCCCTGAGCTCAGAAGAAGGAATTGCAGAGGAATAGTTTTGTCTGACACATAGCAAATCTTGACCGCCAACAGCCATGCCGACTATTATGTGCGTCCCATATGTCTGTATGAACCTGCCTAATACAATTTGTTAGATATGTACTGCATGAAACCAATAATAATGATACTAATAGATGCCAAGCAACCAAAATAATTCATGTTTTTCCCAGCTAAATTAGACACGGCATTATGTGGCAGAAAATTTGATCAGCACGAAATTTACATGTACACACACAATATATATATTTGCATGTGAATGTAAGGAAACTCCCAACCCCCTTATTTTACCATTGGAAAGTGATATTCTAACCAAAATGTTTGTAATAAACCTCTTAAACATTCTTGTTTTAGTTCAAATTCATATTTGTTATCATAAGAGCAGTACCCTGGCTCAAAAAGAAACAGATGAAAGCAAACCAAAATGTGATACATAAATCATGTAGGACAGCTAGGGATGATTTCATAGTGCATGAATGCATGGTTTCCTAGGTTTCCAAGGACCCTAGTCATGGGTGCAACCTTACAAGAGAAGGGAAACTATGAGCAGAATTGTGAACTGTTAATTAATGTTAAGGTTGCAAGTTAATCACGTAGTATTCAAGCTGAAAAGATTATGGTAGATGATAGAATGCAAGCATGTTAAATAACAAGGTCAATCAAAAGGATTGCACTGCTTTGGGAGGAAACCGGTGAGAACATAACATTTTCTAAACCAGAAGTATTTCATGAGAAGATGAAAATGAGTATTACGGCTCCATCATCATCTCATAATTTAATTACAAATTGATGGCATATTTTCTCAAGCATACAGCCACACAGTCAACCTTAACCAGTTGAGAACCACAAATAATTCTGCATAACCAGCAATGCCTTTCCTTTAATATAGGCAAGAGCGTAAAACAAACAATCGGCAGCATTCATTCTTATGCAAACAGCCTCCACATAATCCATATGATTTCTCATTGATACGTAATGATCAAAATGCCAAGAAACTGCAAAACAATGTATCAGAAACATACCTAGACAATTCTTCTGGATCCCAGTGAGATGGAACAGATTTCTTAACACTATCATGTAAAACAAGTGGAGATGCTGTAAGGTGTAAATGATATAACGAAATAAAGTAACCATCAAAAGCAAGATTTTTGGTGTCTGCAGCATCATGAAGACAGTCTCCAGTCAAATCAAAAATTGTGTTAAGATAGCCTGAAGGAACCTTTCCTTGTATAGAAGATTTCTGATTAAGAAACTCAGACATCTACAAGGGAAGAAAGATTTGGGGTCAGAGAAAAGGTACATCATTGATACAACATTAAATAAACTAATTTCAACCTCTATAATGCTCTTAACACGTACAGCATTTAACATATATAATCTTAGATGGTTTTCATATTAAATCTCTTTTTTTCTTTTTCACTTTCTTCATCACTAAGGTTTGGGTAGAAACCCTTTCAAGATATTTTGACAATAGGATTTTGAAGTAATCAAAGTGTATTAATATCAGCTATTACTAACAACTGGTAGAGTCCCTAGATCATGAAGCAGCTATCAGGAACTCATGAATATAGTTACTTTTTTTACTTCTGGAATGGAGGTTTGCTTTAAGTTTAAATTTTTAATATCTATTTATTTCAAACAAAATTATTAAAGAAGAAACTATTACAAAAAAAATAAACATTACTAGCAGATTGAAAACTCTGATAAATGAGCTTCAAAATATGAAAGTTTTTCCACTGCAGCAGTCCATAAATGTTAAATGATCAAAAGGGAACCACTCTATATTTAAGTGATTCAATCACTGAAATTTTTCTGTTTTACCTACCAAAATCTATTAATTTCAGCATCTCAATGCCAACACTTGTGGACTCCATTCAGAGAAAAATGCTTTCACATGAAACCTTAATAATTAGTAACGGTATCTATGGCGTCAGATTCTTTCCTATCTCATTTCATTTCAGGGAAGTAGGTAGGACCATATTCAAATGCACAATTCTTAATTAATGTCGAAGAGAAAATTATTCTCATTTTTTTAAACAGGATTAACTTTGAGCTCAAACAAAAAATGCTCTTTAAAACATGAATCAGGCAGAAACATCATATCCCAACTCTACTGATATTCCCAAATCAAGATTATGGCTTAAATTATGAATCAGCACATAAAAATATGAATAAAATATAGACGTAAATTGTTTCTTAAATCAATTGACACCATTAGTAGAGAATTAGCTAGAGATTAACTCTTAACAGAGCTCTAGACCTTCAAAAAGTTGAGTCATCCCAAAACATGCTCAAATCACCTAAAGCTCAAAGCTTATTTTAATAACAGAGTGTGGAGAAATAAGCATGGTGTAAAACAATTTTTAAGACATGAAAGACAACCCTAGAAATCCATCCTTCAATATCTCTACTTCTTTCCTTATTGATAACAAACATCCCAGAGGAAGAAGAGGAACTCCAAATGGTGAAAGTTGCATGAGTCAATTAGCCCCTTCCCACCTTCTTCACTTGTATGGTTGTAAAAGAATATTAAAGAAAAATCTAATTATCCATTCAAAACAACCCAATTTATATAGGCACCATTAAAAACAAATCCCATCATGCATGCAACCTAACTTTGTTTTCCAAAAAAGAACTTTGAAGTTTCAAGAAAGATGCACTTAGTCAAAAGAGTTGAATATACAAGTCTATCCACATGTGACAAAAAGGTAACTTTTGATCCCACCATTTTCAAGGCTGATTCACCATAAATTAATGCTTATTTATAAAACACAAAGTTGTGATTCAATTTTCAAAAAACATATATACTTGGGAAAGAAAATGTTCTCAGCAATAGCAACTTTGCAAACCACACTAGTTAAGGATTCAGATCAGGCATTCATTAGCATTTCCCATGGTCAAAATTTGTATACTTGTTCGATCCCGCAAATTTCGGAGACTTTTAGAAAAGTTTTTAGACTTGACATAAGTTGGTCATTTCAACTATTACTATAAAAAATCACAAAACACAAAAAAACCTGATTCACCCATGAATCAGGAAACTGATACAAATCTAAGTTTGAGGAGGGGAAAATATGAACTGGGTATCTGAAATAACATCTTAAACACATAAAAAGAAAAACCCCAAATATTTGATCAAATAAACAAAAGAGAAATAGAAAAAAGAAAAGAAAACAGACCTGACTGAATTCAAGAACATCAGATTTGAATCGAATACGATCGCCTTTATCAAGACGAATATCTTGAGAAACATCTTTGATAGTAAAAACACCTGGCAATACAATGTCTCTTTTATCGGTTTCATCAAGCACCACCAACCTTGCTCCTTTAGCATATTTCAACCTGAAATCTCCGCTAATATCAAAGCCTTTTCCCAAAGCTTCCATAGCTCTTACCTCAATTGGCTTCTCACTTTCCTCCGTAACCATTCCTTTTCTTTTTTTTTTCACCTCTGCTCTGCTAGCTCAAAGACTTAAAACAACAGCAACAACTTCAAAATTGTAACTTTGGATTGTAGTGTTTCTTAAAGAAAGAAATAGTATTTGTACAAAATTTGACCGTCAGCTTTATTATCGTAGGCCACTTTAGACTATCATAAATGGATATATATATATACACACACATACATACACATGATCCACCAGGCAGGAAGACAAAATCAAATTGAGTTTACTTGTGCGTTGAGGGAGAAGAAAAGGTTATTTCTTTTCAACTTTCTTATGAATTTTGTATAGAATTGAAAGGGGAATATTTGAATATTAATATTAATATATTAGATAAAACTACGAACGAGGAGATTTCCGGGAAAGGGAAAAGTTTGTGGAGCGCCGTAAAATTTTTGTTTTTATTGGTATTTATTTATTGTCAATTCTTTTATTATAATATCAGTTTTTTTTTTTGGTGATGCATTGATTGTATATATTAATATAAATAAATAAATTTAATTATTTAATATATTTGTATTTAAATATAATTACAGTAAGATTGATATGGTAACGAAAATTAAATTTTATTTGAATTTTTTTTCTTCAATTAAACAACTAAAATAATTGTTTGATAAATAAAACTAATTATTAATAATTTTATAAAATATAGAAATAAGATTCGGAGAAAATTTGTAACTCAACTAAATTAGAAAATTAAAAAACTATTTTAAAATTATTTTAATTAATATAATTTTTTTAATAGAATAATTTGTACCGTTTTGAATTTCATTAAAAAAATAGTTTTATAAACCATATTAAGAAGAATTATTTTAAACCATATTAAGAGGAACTATTTTAAATTGTAAAAAAGAAATTGTTTTACACATTTTTTAAATAAATATTAAACGTGATTTTAATTTTAATTAAAATTAAATTAGTAAAAGTGTATTTAATCAAAAAATAATTTTAATAATATACACGGAATTAATTTAGAGTATCAAATGTCGTCATTTTAAACTATCTCGATCAACATTCGCCCTTGTACTATATATAAAACTAGATTTCTTAAAACTAAAATATTAAATAAGAATATATTAGTGAAATATAAATATGTGACTCGTCTAAAAAATAAAATAAAATAATATAAATTATAAACAATAATGAAATTTATGTTAGTAATTTATATAAGTAACTTAACATGTGTTTAACAAAGTATTTTTAAAGATATGTTTTATAAAATTTAATTTTTATCTTTTGTGAAATATTGTTTTCATATTTATTGCAACAGTTATCATTAAATCTAAATATAATTTAAATAGATTAAAGAAAATGTATAATTCATTTTAGCACGTATCATTTTTTTTTAAATATGAACACAAATGTTTCTTACTTTTTTTTTGAAGTGAACCTTGAAATATATATATACATATATATATGATTTCTATATTTCCATATTTACAAACCCGATTAACAATTTATTGTATTTAATATCTCAAATATATTTAATAAATTCATATTTTTTATATAAAATAGATTTATACATGATTTTGAAATGAAAAATAATAATTGATAACTAAAATTTTAAAGAAATAAAAAAATTGTAAAAATTTTAACCGTATTTAAATTTATTTGAATGTTTATGTTAAACAAATTTAATTTAATAGGAAATATATTTATTTCTATTATATTTTAAAAACTTTGTAAATTTTTACATACATTTTAATTGAAATATTTTTTAAAAAAATTAATTTTAAATTTGGGAAAAAATTTGTAATTTTACTTTTAATTTTGATAGCAAAGGGTGTAATTCTGTTAATAGTTACTATTATAAAAAAATTAAATATGATTTTAATATGTAACATTTTCATTCTGGCCTAGACTAAGATTCGAGAGATTACATTGGCCACTTAAATGGCTTAGTAGCGCTCAAGATTTATAAAACAGTTAATTTTAAACATTTATTTTAGGAGAAAATTTAGTCCATTTAAAAAAAACCGGCAAGTTATAAAAAATCGTTTTAGTTTAATTTTCCTGAGTAACAGTGACTTCTTTTAGAAAAACTTAGTTAATTTTTTCATTTATTTATTACTTACAATTTTTAATTTAAAACTAGCAGCAGAAATTTATTTTTACTTGGTTTTAATATAACTATCTTTCATGCCTTAATTAAATAAAAATCATATTTTAAAATTAAGCTAAATGTTATGCATGCTAAATAAACCCTATATATGAGTCTCCTACTACAAAATAAATAAGACAATACAATTCTGAAATAACATAAATTATAAAAATAAGCCTAATAAAACTTTCAAAAAAATAAAACCGTATGTCGTGTTTGCATCCTAACCTTGTGGGTTATCTGTAAAGATGGATATAAAAGGGGAGTAAGCTATGAAGCTCGATTTGAGTTCAATCACAAGAAAACCAGTGCAAATAGTAGACAAAAACATACATAATATCCATTCATAGAATAAATCACAACTAATTAACAATACAAAATATCGATAAATCAGATCAATTCGTCAACATAATATCTCAATGTTCAAAGCCATGTATATGTCTTATGAATGCAATGCAATTTCAATTAATCAGAATAGGTCCTACCTAACTCCGCTACACACCACAGTAGGAGTTCCTCAAAACTCATCTACTTTTACACCACGGTGTAGATGAACCACTAATGTTGCAGATGAACTACGTACTAGTGTCACGGGGCTAGACCTTTCGTCTGGCAAATCGTGCGGCCTTAGGCGATCCGTTTGCTTCAAACTCGCCCAAGTCAGCCTTTACGCCTCAAAAGTAAGGATTCCTTAGAATTCTTCCAAGGCACCAATTTGTATAGCGGAAGCGATTGTGCCAAAAGAAGCTACAAAAAAACAACAGAAAGAGCGCTCACAAAGTGTTTGAGTAAATGCTCTCAATTTTTATTCACAAAGAATAATGAAACAATTCAGGAGTGAGTACAAATGAGGGGGAGGCTCTCTATTTATAGTTGAGCTCCCCCAAAACCGACAGTCAAGATACAATTACATCAACGGATGAGATTTAACCATATCCCTTAATTTTAGGGATTTACAAGATAAGCCTTATCAAATCTAATCTAATCTTTACAAGATATGATTCCCTCTATCTTCTAAGATAAGTTACCATATTAGCCTAAGTTGCCATCTCTTCATTATCGGGCCAACCAGGCTTCAATCTGACAGGCTTGTCCAATATCTTTTTGAATCGGGTCAGTTCTTGTAGGCCAAATGATCCCCATCTGAGCAACAGACCTCCATTGGATGTATTTGGTGCGCTGGTCACGGGCTTTGAACTGCGGCCCGTGACATTCTCCCCCACCCATTATCGCAACGTCCTCGTTGCGACTTCCGAATTGCACTAACTTGATTCGCCTTGGTCTCGTCTCGACGCCTTAGCCTTTCCCTTCCTTCGGGACTTTTGCTTCGGCTTAGTCGCTTCTTCACTCGAACCGTCCTACTCGTTTGTACATTTCGATGACAAGAAGCTATGTCGCTCTCTTACCCACATTCTAACTTTGCTCGAACAGAATCCTCTTGATTCGCCACACTTGGCTTCGCTTCGCCCACAGTCTCTCGGCCTCTTTGCTCAAGAACTTCGAAAGGGCCCCTACGTTCTCGCCAAGTCAACAAGTTAGAATGCAAAACACTATCACAGTGTTCGGAATGTACCTTCGCATTTACTCTGGTCAACTGTCCCTCATGCATCACTTCCTTTTCCTTGAAGTCTGATGCACCACCCACCTCTCCCATAGGTGGAAGCCTTGTCGATAACTCGGCCAACTCTGACACTTCACTCAACTTGAGCCTCATTGGTCCCAGCTTCACTGTTTTCATCGTAATTTTTTCCACTAAGTTCGATGACAAACTCACCTCTTCCTTGGGTGGAAGCCCCTCCGACGACTCACCAAGCTCAGACGTTGCCTTTCTTTTGACTCCAGCTTGCTTTGGACAGTTTCGCAACTCATGCGGACCACGACACAAGAAGCACTTTACTCGCTTTTTTTTGCTCCTCTTTGCCCTCTTGGCTTCGGCTTTTCCCTTGCTCGAACCAAGCTTCCTGGGCTCATTGTCTGCTCCATCGTTCCCCTCGATGACAGACTTCCTCGGACACTTTCACAACCTATGCGGACCATGACACAAGAAGCACTCCACTGGCTTCTTCTCGCTTTTGGCCTCCTTGGCTTCAACACCCTTTGCGTTCGAACCAAGTACCAATACCTTACTTACCGGCTTCTCCTTAAGCGCGGATTTCCTCGGACATTTCTTCAACATGTGTGGACCGTCGCAGAGAAAGCATTTTAGCTTGTCCCTTTTCCTCTTGGGTTTTTTCTTCCCAACTCGTGGTTTCCCATTACCACCATTGTCGCCGTTGCCATTGCCATTAACACTATCTTCCTTGTGATCCATTTCACATACGCCATTTTCATCGGACTTGGAAGACCCAAGCTTGTCTTTCCCTAGACCAAGCTTCACCACGGACTCAACTAACGTCATGGCTTCCGACAGCTTTTGGACACCTCTTTGTTCCACCTCCTGTCTGACCCACGGTTTCAATCCCTTTTGAAAAGCAAGCAATGCTTCTTCATCGGTCACATCTGAAACTTGGAGTATGAGTTCCTTGAACTCTCGAACATACTCCCCCACTGTGCCCCGTTGTATTATCCCTTGCAACTTTGCCCGAGCTTCTTCCTCGGTAAACTCTGGGTAAAACTATCCCTTCAATTTGCATTGGAACTCTTGTCATGTTCCAATCTCACCTTGCCTTTTATCTGTGGTCCTACCTCTCCACCATAAAAGCGCAATGTCAATAAGAAACATTGAAGCAGTGTTTACCTTAACCGCATCCTCCATGATGCCTTTGGCACGGAAGTAGTTTTCCATCCTCCACAAGAAATTGTCCACATCACATGCAGGCTTTGTCTCCACAAACTCTTTCGGCTTTGGGACATCCTCGTTATTGAGTGCTGCATTTGCCACTCCTTTCCCCACAACTGTTCGACACAATGTCAGCTCTCCCTCGAGCTCCTCTATTCTTATGCTCAAAGCCCTCGTCGTGGCCATTGTTTCCTCTTTCAAAGCCATCATCATGGCCTCGAGAGTATCATTCCTGTCCGACAGCTTATCCCTGTGTGAATTAAACAACTCGTTTACCTTATCCACGGTGGAACCAAGAGACATCTTTACATAGTCTCTGGACTGCTCCTTCCAGTTTGCTATGCGATCCTCGACCCTATCGAGTGCCTCCTTTACATCCTCCATGGATCCCTCGAGTTTTCCCACACGTTCCTCTACTACCGATAATGTCTCCCTCAAAGACTTCCTCGCCCACCTTTGTTCAAACTCTTCTCTTGACATCCCAACGGTGCCTTCAAACCAACTCGAATATCACTTGGTTCTAAACCTGCTCTGATACCACTTGTCACGGGGCTAGACCTTTCGTCTAGCAAACCGTGCGGCCTTAGGCAATCCGTTTGCTTCAAACTCGCCCAAATCAGCCTTTACGCCTCAAAAGTGAGGATTTCTTAGAATTCCTCCAAGGCACCAATTTGTATAGCGGAAGTGATTGTGCCAAAAGAAGCTACAAAAGAACAACAGAAAGAGCGCTCGCAAAGTGTTTGAGTAAATGCTCTCAATTCTTATTCACAAAGAATAATGAAACAATTCAGAAGTGAGTACAAATGAGGGGAAGGCTCTCTATTTATAGTTGAGCTCCCCCAAAACCGACGGTCAAGATACAATTACATCGACGGATGAGATTTAACCATATCCCTTAATTTTAGGGATTTACAAGATAAGCCTTATCAAATTTAATCTAATCTTTACAAGATATGATTCCCTCTATCTTCTAAGATTAGTTACCATATTAGCCTAAGTTGCCATCTCTTCATTATCGGGCCAACCAGGCTTCAATCTGACAGGCTTGTCCAATATCTCTTTGAATCGGGCCAGTTCTTGTGGGCCAAATGATCCCTATCTGAGCAACAGACCTCTATTAGATGCATTTGGTGCGCTAGTCATGGGCTTTGAACTGCGGCCCGTGACACTAGTACGGTATAGATAAACCACTAATAATAAAAAGGGTGGATAAACCACCGGGGTTTTTTGATAAAAAGTTTTTGTAGACAAGCTGCCAATAGGTTGTGGATGCACAATACATTTGCAAATTAAAGCTTCTAATACGGTGTAGGTAAACCACTAATCGGTGTAGATAAAAATTGCTAATACAGTATGGATAAACCACTAAACGGTGTAGATAAAAGTTGTTAATACTTCCTCCGTACATATAGCCACCCATGCAATGCAATAAGGCAAGCTCAAAAAGATTAATGCGGTAGTATTTAATTATGCTTTTAACAAAACAATATAGTAGCAATCAATATGCTTATAACAGTTCAATACAGTAGCAATTAATATGCTTATAACAGTTCAACTCAATAGCAAAAGTCGTGTTTATTAAGTGTTCGGTTTAATGGTGTCATAAAGCATACTATACGTACAATCGCAAACACCGAAACAAGATTCATACATATTGTTCACAATTCATGCAATTATATAATCATCATATTAATACGACCAGATAATTCATGGATTTTGACATAATTCATAGTATCATGGACTTAATTGAATAATATACTAAAATAGTTAAGGATCATGCAATTATATAATTATCATCTTACCTTGTCCTATTAGTTGCAACCTTTAACTTAATTTTCTCTCTCCTTCAACTTCTCTTTCTTGAACCTAACTTGATATTCTAGCTCCCCATAGTCTCCTTGTTATCTTTCTCTCTTGATGGATATGGAAATTCTTTTGATTTCTAAGTGAAAATGGTGAGTATTTGGTGAAAGGACCAAATTGTAAAGAAAAAAAAGTTGCTTTCTTTCTTTTCTCTTCATACGTTGGAATGCATGGGAGAAGATGATGAATTTTCTTCATCTTTCCTCCCTTTTATATTAATCATTTAATAATAAAATAATACTAAAAATTTTAATAAAATATTAATTAAATAACATTTATCTAATTAATTAATAAAAATATCACCAACATCATCATTACCTTCTAGAGTTCTCTCTCTCTCTAATTGACCATTTTGCCTTTTATAATCTTTTAAAATTCTATCATTGAGTCATCACTTAATTTGGTAAAATTACGATTTTGTCCCTCAAAATTCTTCACCTTTTTCAATTAGGTACTAATTCATCCATTTTCCTTAGTTTATAGATCATTCCACCCTTAAAATATTTACACCTTTGGTCCTTTAACTTTTTCGTATTTACACTTTAACCCCTTAAATTTTGAGTATTTACTCTTAGGCAACAAAATTTTTCTCACTTTTGTGATTTAATCTTTTCTTGAATTAATATGTCATAATATACTTCCCAATGTTGGCATAACTCAAAATTACCCTTTTTATCACTTTATTTCCTTATTTTACTATAGTAGAGATATTATCTTACTTTCCTTACTATAAAAATTTTCAGGGTATTACATAATTGATTGTGAATTAATTGTTGGTAAATTGGTATGAAAGGTGATATTTGGACTAAATTGTAAAGAAATGTTAATTTGTGTAATAAATGCTCGTTTGAACTTAGTAGAGATTAGGATAATATTAAAACACAAATAGGGTTTTGTGTGTGCTTGTACAGGATTGGTTATAGATGTTACCAAGATCCAAGATTTGTTGCAGACTCGAAGATACATATGACACATGTTTAGCCTAGACTGGTAACTTGATGTCGTTTTAAAGGTTTAACCCAAATAGGTAACCTAACATGTATATATATTCAGCCTGGACAAGCAATCAGATGTATCGTTATAAAGGTTTAGTCTGGACTGGTAACCTGATACGAATATACTTAGCTCGGACAAGCAACTGGTGTGGTGTAGTTGCTTGTGTATTCGAGCCTATGAAATTACTAAGTATTCTATATGCTTACCCCGTTAGTTTTCCCTTTTCTTTATAGATCGTCACCTTACGGAACACGTCAAGTTGGACCGACTTGAAGCTCACACTATTCTGTCACCGAATTAGTAGCTATTTGGTCATTTTAAGTCTTAGGTTGTGGCATGTATATATAAGGTGTCTTGAAGTTGTCGTGATATATATAAGGATTTTGATATGCTATCCTAATGTATATAAGTTATGGTAAATTGAAAAGTTTGATATGTCATGTTGCTCATGGTGAAACCTAGTTGAAATAATATATTTTGATTAATATGCTTAAGATATGAATGGTATAAAATGGTTAAGTGAAGTATGCAGTGAATTGGAATGTTCGAATGGTATGCTTTGAGTTATGAATTAGTGAATAGTTGAATATGGTAAGTTTAGTTGTCATGTTTGAGTTTTATAAGGATAAATGGTTGATTTGGTGGTTTGAATCATATATAGAGATGAACATGTGTGCATTTTATGTTTAATAATGTGTTGATCTACGACAAAGTATGAGGCAAATGGAATGGCATTGAATGAGATAGAATTTGTAACTTGTTTAGTAGATGAATGCGATGGTTAGGCTTTTGAAATTGATACTTTGATATGTGATAGTATAAGGTGGCTTAATCTGGATGATTGTTGGTAATGCTTGATGCTTATAAGTCATAGATGTTTAAATGTGTACATAAGTGTTTGAAACTAAAATGAATTGGCATGTTTTGTTAGGAATATGTATATAAGTTAATTTGAAATTGGAGGTAAGTGTTTCATTTGGAAAAATGGTAGGAAACTGCAGAAACAGTATGTCATGTCGCAACGTCAAACAATGGTCATTACGACGAGCTTTGATCTTCTGGCCACGGTACGACGAGGAACCACGTTGACATGACGTCGAGATGATATTTTGAAACTTTTTAATTTGGTTTTATTTCGTGCTCAGGTGTATAAGAGCTTTCGTAAGCTCGATTAAGATTCGATCTTGATTGTTTATCCATAAATGAATGTGTTTGGCATTGAATTACATGTGTGTATGAACATTTTACTATAATTTGACTGTAACTGCTCTGACAATGAATGTAGCATCCTATAACTCGGACCTGGTGATCGAGTCGGGTGAGGGTTGTTACAAGGTAGCTTACCAGGTTCGCTTTTAATTGGCTTAGGTTCGACATTTTCATCCTCAGGACGACTCGACTCAACCTGATTTACTGTTCAATAATTAAAAAATATATATAAAATTTTTATATTAAAATTCATATATTTTATAATTAAATTTAAATAAAAATATTTTATTATCTTTTGAATAGTGAGCATTATCTTAGTTAATTGATATATTTTACTATTAATTAATTTTAATTTGCATGTTTATCTATATATGATTTTAAATTAGACATGATCTGAATTCATGCATATTTATTTCAATGAATAATAATATGAATGTACCTCTATTTATTCCGTTATTTATAATTTATTTGATATACAATGAAACAATCCATTATACATAATTTACAATCTTCAACATTGAATTCAAATCATGTTGGTAAAGAATATTATTAGGGAATCTATGCGATAAGAATAATAGAAAGCAAATATTATGTATTGTATGATGAAAATTTAAGAATTAAACTAAATTTCATTTATTTTTCTTGTAAATTTTGATTAATTTTAGTAATAAATCCTAAGATTTTTTTAATTCCGTGTCTCAAAAAATTAACTAAGTAATGAAAGGATTTTTTTAAATAAATTTAACTTCTTTTATATATTAAAAACCAATATAGGAGGAATTTGAAATAATTATAAAACCAATATATTAAAAAAAAGTCATGATTTGTATATCATTTATCAATTATCTAAACAATTTTTTTTAGCAAAGCTTGATTTGACCTCGTCACTACAAGTTTTTATTTGTTCCCTGTATCGCTTTGTTAAGATCCATGTTTGAAATAATTTTTGTGTTTTTACAATTCAAATAAAACCAATTTTTTATTTATTTTATAAATGGTGAACATTAGCATATATAAAATCTCAACTTTACTACTACAACAATTGTTTCACCTCACTGAATTAGTGTCAATTATACATTGAGTCGATTAGAGAAATAACTTATATTCTTACAAGAATCCTTTTGTCTATTTTCATTTTAAATTATAAATGTTGAGATTTGAAACAATGCCATTAACATATATAAAATCTCAATTATTAATATTATTACACAACCAATACGTCATTTTAAATTTTTTGTACATATTAATATTATTAAACAAAAGTTTTCACCTACACATATTACATATTTTATTTTGTTCATGTTGCATATGTTATTTTTAAATAAAAAATTATTTTATTTTTGTATGTGTTTTAAAATGTAAATTTAAGTTTTAAAATCGTAATTTTCACATGTAAAAACTTTAATATACTTTTAACAAAATAGTTGTCGTGACATCACTATTGAACTATTCTAGATGGCAGAAATGAGAGTTTATAAGAGTCGAATGGTGGTAAAAGAATTGAATTATAAGTTTCCGGGTTAGAATTAAAAAGAAAATAAACATGAAATTACAAGTTTAGAATGGCTCTACCACCATCTTACCCCTATTGGATGCACAAGATTATAAACCTAATATAATTATTATAAGAAAATAAAAAGAAATTAAAACGGGTGGAGAGAGTTGAAAAAGTTGACGCGTGTTGTTGACATATCTTTACCTAACCTTTTTCAAAGTCAATATTTATGACCTACTTGCTTACCTACTGCTATTTTTTTCATTCTTTTTCTTTTAGGTGTACGGTATTCTTAAGTAAAACTTACATTGAATTTATGACCACAAATCTGTTTTATTATTTATATTTTAAGAGCACATTTGGTTCGCTGTATTAGATTAGAGGCATAATGGAATAGAGGTGTAATAGCAAATAAATTGTTTGGTTGAATGTAATGGAATAGAGGCGTAATAGTAATCTTGTGTTTGGTTGAATAGAATGGAGGTGTAATAGCATAAGGGAAAAAACTAAAATGACAAGAATACCCTTAGCAGAAATTTGTTTAGATAAATGATTAATGTTATTGTTATTAAATTTTAATAAGATTATTAATATCAATAATAAATAATTTAATCATATTTTAACATAATTATTATTAAATATATTTTAATTAAAATATATTTTAATTAAATATAATTTAATAATAATATATAATTTCATAAAATTCTTGATAATAAATTTTCTTATATGAATTTATATAATTTAAAATAATTAATATTAAATATAATTTAATAATGATATATAATTTCATAAAATTCTTAATAATAAATATTCTTATATAATTTACTAAAATCATAATATAATTTGAGAATTATATTCTGCATAAACATTATTAACTTATATTAAGCCACTTCACTTGTTTGATATCATAGTAAATAATTTACCTTTTTTACACTACTTATAATCATAAGTTTGTATAAATTATTAACAATAAATAAACACCATAATTAACTTGAACCCTATATTAACTTGATGGATAAAGTATTTATCACCTCAAATATGATTTGGGTGACTGCAAATGTGATTTGAGTTCAAATTAGATTCATAGTAAGCTCAAATTTTTATTAATGCCAATGCCAACACTACCACATTTGGGTTCAAATTATACTCATAGTAAGCTCAAACTTTTATTAATGCCAATGCCAACACTACCAAAACCTTTTGGACAATTATTTCGAAGATTTAAACCAACAAAAAGAAAATCAATAAGTAATAAAACCATAGAAAATAAAAAAAAATTGCCTTTGAAGCACATTCAATTGAGCACTTGATTCTCTTTGATATCTACATGATTTCTTCATCTTTATTCATAATATCAAACATAGGCAAACAAAACGATAACTGTAACCCCCTACCCCTACCAACATTTTATTGTAACTATACCTAACATAGGATAACTAGTTGGCCTCTTAAAACAGTCAAAGACCAGACCCCAAACCAAACCAAACTGCTAAACAACAAAGCAGACATCATTAAAAAGACCCCATCCCCAGATTGCATCATTTTCAATTCTTAGAAAGGAGGAGCATAGAGCTGGAGAACCTTCTGCCAGGACGGTCTGCTGCTAATGTCATCCCACCAAGCACTCACATGCTTACTGTTGGTTGTCATGTATTCCTTTCCCATTTGACCCACCAAGTACTGCGTAAATGGTAGGTGGCTCAGGTCAGCAAGGCTGAAGAAATCACCAGCCAAGTACTTGTTCTTTGACAGCCTCAGAAAGTAAGCAAGCAAAATAGCTAAGCCACCATATATCTCAAAATAGCTAAGCCACAATTTAAATCTCTGGTTGCGGTAAATTGGCTGATGCAAGAATCTAACAAGGTCTTGTGCAGCTCTGAGAGGTAATGGTTGCATCGTGAATGTCTTACCACTACCTAAAATCACAAACATATAACCATCAATTATTAGTGCAGAAAATAGCAACAATGCAGGACAACATTAAACTGGAAAGACAAGAAATGTAGAGCAAGAATAAGGACAAGGAAAATGAGAAAATGAACAATCATGTCTTAGGTTTATGTGATCTAGTTCAGAACAGAGTGCTGCTTCTCTTTTTCCAGCACTAGTTGTTCTCCTAGCAGTAATTCATTAATCTAATCAAACCTCGTGATATCTAAATTACAAAGCCTAATCATCTGCATTAATTAAAGCATACAAAGTAGAATGCAAAAATATAGCACATGGCCCATTCAGGAAGAATGCAGAAACTTTGGAGAAAATTTAAAATTTTCAATGAACAGAGCTATTAGGCACATTAAAATTTAAAATTCTTGTAACTTTGGAGAAAATGATAAAAAAAAATTCTAAAAGAAAAGTAAGCTTAGACCAATTAGCACAATTCATGACAATATCAGAAATCAAACACCAAGATCTGCAGTAATATGTATCTCCTAGAAAAGAATATCTAATATGCAACCTGCAAATAGGAGACCAAAACAGAATCAATTTCTGGTGAAACTTCTGCCAAAATGTCCTCCATAGCACGGTCCATTGTTCCACGATTAGCTGTATCTTCCTCCCCAAGTCGACCAAGAGTATATGTTTAGCCAGTACCAGTCTGACCATAAGCCATGATTGTCCCATTGTAACCATCCAAAACACCCTATGAACACAAATACACAATGACCTTGTTAATAAAATGAATAATGCATCAAAAAAGGCACCAAATCCTTTATAAGCTATGACCAAACACAGCAGTTATGTACAGCAGAACAAAACAATTGATAACTTGGGAGAAGACCGACACAAAACACAATGATAGGTTGAAACTATTTTCAGCCACCGCCTCTGCTGTTGCCAAGGAAGAATAACTAATAACAAGTAAAATTCTAACAAATTCTGGTACAATTAGAAAAGCCCTGTACTCAAACCTCAACAACTGGCTTTGCAACAACTTCATACACACGTTTTTACGATGCAAACTTTGTCAGCGCTTCATCAAACTCATAGGTGTCTGTGTCCCAGTTGTTTTTGCGAAGCTTTAACCTTTTAAGCTGAAAGAGAAAAGTTGAAGTATTGGTGAGAACTTTACCAAAATCAAGTAATAAACACTTACAGAAACTGGATGGGAGTTAATTTCAATAAATCTAAAAGCTAGTTAGGTGAGCTACGTGCACAAGTACTGGCATGTCGACTTCACTTTTTCTTAGGTGGTTAGAAACTAAATCCTTCTTGACTAATTGAAATGAAGTGATAATTATTCAAGAATTTGCTACTTTTCTCCATTTTCATTTGAATAAACTCACTTTTAGGCTGATGCATCCCTCAAGATGCCAACCCTGACAAAATATAATCGATATGCCCTTCTCTTAGCTTTTCCTCAATCATTTGTACTTCAAGATCAAACAGATAAAAGAAAGCAGATAAAGACATCTAACAAAATTAAGGTCACTGAGAATTGTATTCCCTGCATATCCAACTGTCAGATAGCAACATAATACCTCTGGTTGAAGTTTTACACAATCAGCAAAATCAGCATCTGCTACTAACTCTTCTACATTATGTGGACGTAATCTCACAGCCACTCAAACTCTTCCAGGAACTGAAGAGAAACATAAAGGCTTCAAATTAACAAATAAAATATACAGAAAAAGCAAAATAATAGAGTTTCTTTTCCCAAAGATACAACTTCTGCAATGTAGAGGAAAGGTTTCTCTGTTTCTTGGCCAATTCTTCATTGAAGTCTAGAAAAGCCGGATCAGTATTTTTAGCCGATGAATCAGTCTTAGAAGTAGATGGATGAGATGATACTAATGATAACGAATGAGTAACTACTTGCAACATCTTCGAAGCTGTTGCAGAAAAGTTACCAAACCCCGCAGCTAGTATTACTATTAGAGCAAATAGATAAAATAACACAACAATCCAGTAAAATAATGATGAAAATCATTACCATGTTTACGGTGATAGGGAAGTGTTCCCACCGCAAGCAACTTTACAATTTCACTCCCTGACTCAAAAGCTTTAACAAACTGAACCTGTATCTCTCTAATCACCTCAAAAACATTCGTTGGAGGGCCTTTTGATCCTCTAACTTCGAACTAGAACATCCCATCACTGACGAAAACTAAAAAAAAAAAAAGACCCAGCAAAGTATAGCAACTGCTTTACATGAAGGAAACGAAAAACATGATAAGAGTGATTGTTTCTGGAGAAAAGTTCAGGGTAGGAGAAATAAAGGCTTACCAATAGTGCTTTCCTTGTGCGTCGGTGTGTATATTGCTGGAGAGTATTATAGGCAGAGGGACAGAGGGAGCAAATAGGCAGAAACCCCAAGCTAGAAGGAAGGAATAGAAGGCGAAAAAGGGATGTGTCGATTGGGAGGGTAAACAGGGTATAAAACTTGAAGCAGCACCTAAACTGAGCTAAAGGAGGGATTAGAAATCGGTGGATTTCACCGATTAGGTCAGTAATGGTTTAGCCCCGTAATAACAATACATTGAACCAAACAACGGATTAGAGGCGTAATAAGTGGGGCCCACTAATTAGGAGTGTATTGGCTATGCCAATACAC
The DNA here is from genome assembly GCF_007990345.1 of Gossypium hirsutum. Lineage (NCBI taxonomy): Eukaryota > Viridiplantae > Streptophyta > Magnoliopsida > Malvales > Malvaceae > Gossypium > Gossypium hirsutum. The sequence goes on from NC_053446.1 coordinate 25,083,897, forward strand.
CCAACCAAACATAGTGTAAGTTGTTAACATCAATGGGATATTAATTTAGTTAAAAATTATTAAATTATTTTTACATATTGGTTTAATTCATAATTTAATATTTAGACTTTAATGTGGTATTTGTAATATTTTATAATCTAATCTAATACTTGTATTTGATAAAAATTATATATTTTGGTATCTAAAGGTAACGATGTTATCTTTTTAGAAGTTGATTCCTAATATTATTAGATTTGAATTTTCATAATCTTGTTAATAGAATAAATATAGTGTTAATTGTGAATTTGTTTAATTTTTTATTTAATTTATCTAATGCAGTGCGATGTATGTGATTTAATTCAGGTTTTGGAGTTGATTTTGATGAAAGTTAATTGCTAATATTATTAGCTAATTATGAATTTTCATTAAATCAACTCTAAAATCTAAATTGAACATTAAAAAGAAAACGTTGTATCTTCAGGTACCACAATGTATATTTTTTTGTCAAATACAGATACTACATTGAACCAAAAAATAACACATGTACCACATTAGAAAAAAGTTTCAAACTCAAAGTACCAAGTTATGTATTAAGCCTTACATATTTGAAATAAGTTATATTCTTACAATAGTACTTTTAACTTTTTCACATTTTCAATAAATTCAATATAAAATTTGCATATATTAAGATTTTAACCCATACTACCAACATCTATAAAATCTTTTCTTTACCACTTTAACTATAGCTTCGTTTTTTAATTTTCTTTTACGCATTTCAATTTTATTACAAAAATTGATTCACCCACATTATTTGCATATCTAATACTATTATTTAAACTCTTAATTGAGTTAGTGCAACGAATCGAATGGACACCAACTCAATTTGAAAGTTGCTAAACTACCTTTCGTATTTAAAATAAATTATATTCTTACAATATACTTTTGTCTTTTCACATTTGATAAAACTAATATAAAATTTACACATGTTGAGATTTGTCTTTTATTCCTCTTTCTAGACCTACTCCAGATTTATTTGATTAAATCAGATTTTACATTTCAATTGAACTTTGTTGCCCCGTTGCTTTTTCACATACGGCTGAACTGTTTCCACTTATGTTACTTTAATAGTTGAAATTTGTGTAAATTGATATTGGTATCTAATTTATATTATATATTTCCAGCTTTTTGGGAGCACCTTGCATTTATTAGATTCTTTGTAGACACTTAGAAAGATAATCGATGAGCAACCGAAGAAGAGCCAAAATAGGCCTGACATCATGACGAGGAGTGTAACGCTCCGTACTCGACCTAGACATTAAGACCAAACCTAAGAAGCTACATCAAATCTTTTCAGAAAATCTCACTTTTAACTATTTAAAGTTTAGTCACAAATCATTTAAGTCGTTGAAACAACGTAGAAATCCAGAATGAACATCTAAAATCCAAGATAAAAAAACACTATAGGATAAGTTTAAATAAAACAGTAAAATACTAAATAAGGATGACTGAGCTCCCCCCACGCCAAGCCACAACAGACAAAATGAGTTGATAGGCTCAATGTGTAACTTAGAGTTTTTATTTAATATAAACTATATAACATATATTCGATTTCTCATTGTTCAACAATTCCCAGAATCAGAAACGGAAGCAGAACAAAATATATCAGTTAAAAATACAGATTACAAGCAGATTTCCTACCCCTATCCGCTACACACCATCTCCGTCTAACCCTACACACCACAAAGGGTATCAAGTACCCATCCATCCCTACACACCAAATGGTGACTATATGTCACGTTCAAAATGTCGCAGACTAGCTGCCGAATTAGAAAACGATAAGTCGTCCGAATTAGATGCATATGTGTAGCTTAGCTACCAGACTTGGTAGATTATTAAACTGCCCACAACTTTCTTTCTATTCAATCTAACCCCAATGCATATGTAGGTTTAGAAATACAAACATAAGCATGCGGTGTTATAGGTTCAGATTATACTCAATTAGTACAGAGCACAATTACTTACTATTCTACAAATTGATGATATATATAATAACAATTTATGCAAAAACAAATTATCAGTTAATGGGTTTTATAGCCCAAATCAGATTCTATGGACACTACGATAAGCTTACGTTTGATTGGAACGACGTTTATGGTCCTAACGAAAAATCTCAGGTTTTAGCCTACACGCCCGTGTGGATTCACACTTATTGGAAAACTGGTCCGTGTGGTCCACACAACCTAACACACGCCCGTGTGGCTCACCCCTTGCCACACACGACCTAGAACATAGCCATGTGGCTCAAAATAGTGAGTTACATGATCTAGCACATAGCTAAGTACACGCTCGTGTGACTCAAAACACACAATATCTCTCACATGGCCTAGACACACACTTGTGTCCCTAGCTCGTGTGACTCTGATTCACAAACAGTGAGTTACACAGCCTGATGCACGACCGTGTGACCCATACGACCTACCACATGGCCTGGCACATGGCCATGTGGTGTCAATAGCCCTATTTTTCAGCGTTTAAAACTTGCAGAAAAATGGGTTTCTGTTACACACCTGTTAGTGTTTCGATGTAAAAATAATAGGAAATGATCCAAAGCCCTAAAAATGACAATCAAAAGTTCAATCAACGGAAAAAATAAAACAGATCACACAAATAACAGTCAACCAACAATGTCGAAACTTCGACGCAAACCCCCAACTCAAAAACAACCATTACCTTTGCATGATACAAAAATTCATGAACCTAAGGCATTTGGGGAATGGTTTTCGTTGAGACCTTCTCCTAATGAAGACTAATTGAACATTTAGATAGAGAATTTGAGTAATTTAATCAGAAAACCAATTTTTGACCAGAAGCGAACAAAAACGAATGTTAGCAGAAATTTAACACTAGAACGCACAGAATTAACTTTTAGTCAAAGAACAATAGAAAACGAAACTTTCTCGACCACAACAGTAAATATTTAACAGGAAGAATTTAAGAATCTATACAACGAAAGATAAAAGAAGGAAAAAAAAAGAGAAAAAACAAAAGAAGGGGAACGAGAGAGGGAATAAGGATAAATATATATATATATATATTTCAAAAGCAAAACTAACTAATTCTGCAAAGTAGTAAAAACATATATTCGCTTTGCTTACAGTGAGACTCAAACCCCCGACTGCCAACACATAACCAGAGCGCAATGCCACAAATATAGAGACTTAATTATGACAAAATTTAACAAACAAATATGTAAATTTTTGGGGCGTTACAAGGAGCGTCGGGACGTCTGGACAGACAACTTCACAACGAGCCGATAAACGACAGCATGACATAGCAATGTGTTCCAACATAAATTGGGTTTTTTCCCCAGTTAAACTTTGCTATGTTATCCCAATTGAACTCTGATTAATTTAGGAATATTTTAGTCATATTAGGACTTCAATATTAGCATATTTAAAGTGTCTTTGTAACTCTATTTTAGAGAGTTAATTGAATATCTCTTATGTGAGATTTCATAAAGAGTTTTACGGAGAGTTTTTAAGAGAGCTTTGTATTCAGGTTATGGATTTTCCTCCTTAAGGTTTATTTTCTCCATTTTGTACTCTTCGTTGGTTACCCGTAGTTTTTTATCCTCTTTATTGGAGGAGTTTTTTCACAAAAATATTTGTGTGCCCAATTTTCTTTTCTCTTTTCATTCTTGCTTGTTGTTTATACAGGTCGATCCCCAACAAATTGGTACTAAAGCTTGGTTTGGATTCGACATTCAACCCGTTCAGAGATGGCAACAATTAGATACGATATCAAAAAGTTAGATAGGATCACAAATTTCAGATTATGGAAAGTTTGAATGACAATAATTCTAGTTCAGAAGGGTTTAAAAAAGGTCGTTATCGAGCAAAAGCCCAAAAAATTAGACCAGTCAAAATAGGAAGAGTTTGATAAGAAGGCTCTACCAAAAATTGGTGTTGAAATAATGCTTATACACGTACCGTATGGACGAATGTGAGAACCTTAGGGGTTACATAAGTCAATTTGTTACTCTCTTTAATGATTTAAAGAATGTCGAGGTTAACATAGATGATGAAGATCATCAAGTTATGCTATTATTATGCTCTTTGCCCCCTTCGTATAAAACTTTCAGGGAAACTCTAATTTATGATATAGATAAACTCTCATTTGAGGATGTGAAGGGTAACTTGTTGAGTAAGGAAAAACTAGATAATGAGCAAGTCTGGTAGTCAAGCCTCAGTTTTGGTTGCTAGAGGCAGGAAGCAGTCTAAAGATTCAGGTCAAAATAAATATAAGTCAAAATCGAAGCCGAGGAATCGTGACAAGACATGTAACTACTGCAAGAAGTTAGGTCACATAAAGAAAGAATGTTATAAGTTGAAAAATAAAAACAGGAGGGTTGCTAAGAGCAATGAGGAACAGAAGGCTAAGGTAGTTGATGCTAGTGTGACTGAAGACAATTGTGATGATTGGTTGTTGGTGTCTACGATAAAAATATCTAAACTTATGCCTAAGAGGATTCTGGATTCAAGGCGCTCCTTCTATATGTGTCTAAACAAGGACTTGTTCTCCACAATAGTTTAGCTGAAAATAGAGTTGTGCTTGCGAGGAATAATTTACCCTATAAGATAATCGATATTGGCATCATTTAGATTAGGATGCATGCCGAAATCAATAAGACATTGTCAAGTGTCAGGCTTGTGCCTGACTTGAAAAAGAATCTCATCTCCTTGGGAAATTTAGACTCGAAGGGTTGTAGGACCACCATCTAGTCAAGTGACATTAAAGTATGTAATACCCCCAAAACTATAGGGTTAGAATTAATAAAACCATTAAGAAAGAAACCTTATTCTCGGTGGTAGAAAGCTTAGTAAACTCCATAGAAAGCCAAGGTTCAAGCCCCACACTTTCCATTTCCTCCTCTCTTTTTTTTTCCAGCAATTAAGGAACAAAACCAAGCTAGTATATATATTAAATGTAGTAGAAAATGACCAAGTATGGACAGCAGCCTAAATGGTAAGGCCTGAGCATAATTCCCGTTTGCATCTAAGTTTAAATCATGTCAATTCCCTTCCATTTGTTTTAAATTTCGGTAGAATGGTTTATTCTCCAAATTAGCCCCAAAAGTGTGAAAACCTAACTACTTAATCTATTTTCCTAATTACATGTGGATTTCTTCTTTTTCAACCCTAATTAGAATTTCTCTTTTCTCTTCTTTAAATACATTTTTTTCTTGTATTTTCTCTTTTCGTTTTCATAAAAATATTCAGTTCTTCTGTTGAAAATTTTATTTTTGAATCTCGAATCTAAAATCAACCCCTCTGTTCTTCGTGTCGATTTAGTGTAACGCTATCAATTTTGTTTCTAGCGTGCCAAGATCGGTAAACATTCTTGTTCCTAATTACGAAGAATCCAACCCAGAAAAGTTGGAGTACCACAAAGATGTGTAGGTTATCCGTGTGGATTATACGACCACACAAACGACCATTCCACCCCTGAAACCCTAGGTTTTTACTTCTCACATGGCCTGAGACCCTCCACACGACCTGCCACACGGCTGTGTCTCCTTTATAGGTTGATTTTTCAAAAACCACGCAGCTTGCCACATAGTCGTGTATCTCTTCCACAAGGCCTAAGGCTTTCCACACGATCCGGTCACACGGCTGTGTGTCCCTTGAAACCAATAATTTATAGTTTTAACCCAAAATTTTATGATTTGTTCAGATTAGTCCCTGATTGATTCTCGAATTGTTATTAGTATTTTATTTTATTTTATTTAATTAAGTCATTGGTAATAACGAGTTTTCCTTAAAATCTTGATAATTTAAATAAATCTTGAAAGTTGCTATTAATTATTGCGATTTGTATATTAAAAGACCCGTTGTAGGTATCCCAGATCAAATTTGGACGTGAGGATCATCGTTCGAGACCCCGGAAGTATGACCACACACACGACTATTCCACCCCTAAAACCCTAGGTTTTTGCTTCTCACACGGCCTGAGACCCTCCACACGACCTGTCACGCAGCTGTGTACCCCTTCCACACGTCCCAAGGCTTCCCACACGGTCCAATCACACGACCGCGTGTCCTCTAGAACCAAGAATTTATAGCTCTGACCTAAAAATTTATGATTTGTTCAGATTAGTCCCTGATTGATTCTCGAACTATTATTAGTATTTAATTTTATTCAATTAAATCTATGATAACATAAATCCTACTATAATCCATGATCTAATTGCCTGAATTAATGTTATATATACATATTTGCATGAATTATGAATGAACATGCCTGTTGTTCCTGTATTTGCGATTGATTGTACAACATGCCTTCTGTTACCATTGAAACCTAACTCTTAATAAGCTTGACTTTTGCTATTGAGATTATCTATGATAAACATTATTTTCTACTATATTGAACTGTTATAAGCATATTGATTACTACCATATCGTTCTGTTAAAAGCAAAATTAAATGCTATCGTATTGAACTATTTTTGATCTTACCATATTGCAATGCATGGGGTGGGACTTTTTGAACGAAAGAAGTAGTCGACAATTTATCAGCTTGACCAATTGTTTATCCATAATGTATCCTAGTCGGTAGTTATCTACTCGACCAGTGGTTTATCCACAACGTATTCTAGTCGATAGTTCATTTACTCGACTAGTGGTTCATCCATAACATGTTAGTAGATTTTATTTGCACAAATGGATGGTTCATCCACTAATGTTCTTATCATTAGTAGTCATTTGCAATGACCAGTAGTTCATCCATAATGTATTAGCAGCTTTTATATGCAACAATAAGTGGTTTATCCACAATGTGATGTAAAAGTAAATGAGTTCTGAGGAACTCCTACCGTGGTGTGTAGTGGTGCGGTGGGAACCTTTATACCTCAGAATTGAAAATTGCATTGCACTCATAAGACATATACATGGCTTTGAACACTATGATATTATGCTGATGAATGGATTTGATTTACTGTTATTATGTATTGCTAATTAATTGTGATTTATCCTATAAGTTAATTTTCTAAATGATTTGTCTACCATTTGCATTGGTTTTCTTGTGATGGAACTCACATTGAGCTTTATATTTCACTTTCATTTTATTTTCATCCTTACAAATAACCTATCAGGTTAGGACACGTGCACAACATTCAAAGGGTCTTGACATTATTGATTTTATTTCCAATTCATTAAAGCTTAATCTTTTGTTTTAAATTTATTCGTGGACTGTAATATTTTATTTTGAATCGTGGAATGAGATTTAGGACTTAGGTTCGCTTATTTTTTCATGACATTTAGTTTTAATTTTTAACTAGGTTATTAAGTTGTTATTACTAATTAATTATGCATGAACCCCGGTTTTAATTAAAAACATAAGTAAATACCATATTTTCCGCTGCTAAATAATAATTAAGACGTAAATGAATAATAAAACGTCATTTAAACTAAGTTTTCTATTAAGTTAATTAAAATTTTTAAAATAATTATTTTCAAAAACTCTGGTAGCCTTTTGAGTCACTTCGGTGGCTAATGTAATCTTCCGAACTCGGGTCTAACGTTTAGGTCGGGTTGGGAGGTTACAAGGTATCTCGTGGAGCTCTCGATCTGATGACAGGTCGAAAGATCGGTAGCCTTTATGTTCTGCAGGTTCAATGGTGACTAGTAAAGCAACAATTTCCTAGTCTGTTAAGGATTCAGAATCAACTCATTTGAGGCATATGCAACTTGGTCATATAAGCGAAAAAGGTATGATCGTTTTGAATAAGAGAGGTTCTCTTCTGGGTGCAAGAGTTGGAAAGACAAAACACTATGTTTATGCAAGTTAGTTTTGATTTGGCAGTATAGAAAACTAAAAGTCTTCTAGTTTCAAAGTTCAAGCATTGCTTGGACTCGGTTTATATCCTACAAAGATCAAGTTAGGCCCATGATAGGTATTGACAAAGAAGGCGTGTTAAATATGAGTCAATATGGAGATTTGTAGGGTGTGCCTCGCATTTATCGGACTCTTTGTAGGCATTTAGAAAACACAATCAACGAGCAACCGAAGAAAGGCCAAAATAGGTCTGACGTCACGATAAGTAGCGTCGGGACGACGCGATGGATGACGTGGTGACGTGTTCCTACATAAATCGGGACTTTTTTCCCAGTTAAACTCTGTTATCTTCTCCTAGTTAAACTCTGATTAATCTAGGAATATTTTAGTCATATTAGGACTTTAATATTAGCTTAGTTAAAGGGTATTTATAACCTTGTTTTAGAGAGTTAGTTGAATATCTCTTATGTGATATTTGATAAAGAGTTCTGGAGAGAGTTTTTGAGAGAGCTTTCTATTCGAGTTTTGAGTTTTGCTCTTTTAGGTTTGTTTTCTCCAAGTTGTACTCTTCGTTGGTTTGCTAATTAGTGAAGTTTTCTTTACTTGTGGTTTTTTATCTTCTTCATTAGAGGAGTTTTTCCACGTAAATATTTATGTGCCCAATTTTTTTTCTCTTTACGTTCTTGTCTGTTGTTTATACGGGTCAATCCCCAACAAATTTAAGCATTAAAAGTTAAGAGTAGGAATAATTTAGATTTTTTAAAATTAATTATTATATTTTAATTATTTGTGCTTTAATGATTTTTTTAATGTGCAAATGCCATTTATGCCTAATTAATTTATTTATATTTAATAATTATATTTTTGTGTTTAAAATTTGTAATATTAATTTTATTTCAATATTTTGTAACTTAAAAAAAACTATAAGTTTATGTTTTAAAATAAAAATGATAAAGTAAAACTAATAAAATATTGTTAAGACTATTCAAACAAATAATATCTATTATTATATTTATATTCATATCATATATAAAAGAACTACAAAGGGAGTCTTATGGGATAAACTGAATCAAAATCGACTCTTTTTTTTTCCTTTATATTTTTATTTTTGTAGGGATTATTTTCGTTAAACAGGAATGAAAAATTCAATTTCTTGATTTATTATTCTTATTAAACACCCATTTTTCACCTTTTTATTCAATTATCCAGTTGCTTTGTAATCTATTGAATTTAGCCCTCATTAAACTTCTTTAATGAATTTGGCTGTTAACATTTGTATATAAGATTATTCTCATTTTCCTATCAATGCATAGTTCCTCCAAATTTTATGTTCTTCTAACTTGTTTTGCTTTTTAGGATCAAAGTGAAAAGAGAAATCCTTTTATAATTTCTTTTAATATGTTAAAAGTTTTTCTAAACAATATTTTGATAGTTTTGATTTGTGTATTAAGTTTCATGTTTTTTGTATGTATAAATTTTTATTTAAGCTAAGCATTACTTTGCAATATTTTTTTCCTATTATTTTTATGAAGTAATTTTTATTATCTATCAGATGTTTTTTTATTGTTACAATTATTTAGAAAAATTAGTTCTTTGTTTTAGAATTTTTGTAATATTTTGGTTTTTTGATTTTTTTTAGTAATCATTTAGTTAGTTTTTCATAATAAATATTATTATAGTTATTATAACTTTTTACAAAATTTAATTATAATTATACTCAAAATAGTTTCAAATCTAGTTACACCATATAATAATTTGTAAATATTAAATTACTTTAAATTCAACTTTTAATATAGACACATCTATAAAATACATTTTTTTTATTTTTACAATTTTTAATATTTTTTCCTTGATTTTTTATTTTCCTTTTCATTTTATTAGCAATCATGCAATTAATTTTTCTAATAAATATTATTAAATTATATCTATTTAGTTTAATTGATTTTGTTTGATTATCATTATAAAGCGAAACCATAAATTTTTTTAGGGGGCCGAAATTAAATTGTAATTTTTATGATAGGAAAAATGCAATTTCACCATTTTTAAGAGACTATATCTTTATATTTTTAAATGATTAAATCAACTTTTTATATTTTTAAGGAGAATCAAAGTGTAATTTATTTTAACTAATTTAAAATTTTAAAAATTTTGCCAGCCTATATAATAATATTTTTGAAGGAGCACTAAATAATAATATTTTATATTATTATAATTAAACTTGACTCTTAATATACTCACTATTAAATTTCATCTTAACTTTTACATTATATTTCATTTCATGTTTAATTAACTTTGTTTCTTCTATGTTAATTTGAGACTATTCTTTTCCTATTGTATTGTACTAATATTAATCACAATTTTTCATTTGATTACAATTTCGAATCTTTTCACTATTTATTTTCATAAAGCAGTTCATTTTGAGGAAAAAACTTTATAACTTCGTTTTTTTTCAAGTTGTTGGATTTTATTAGAAGCTTGAATCAGATTTTGTTTTTTACTCTATGAATATTAGGTTTTAGTTTTAAATTATCTTCATTTAGACTTTATGCATATTAGTTTTTTGATGGAAAAATTGTAGTTTTAATTCGATTTAAATGGTTGAAATATTTGAGTAAAATATCATTTAATTGATCATCGTTGTTATTATTATTATTATTATTATTATTATTATGCTAAAAAAAAATTACACAGGCTCATTGTTTTCCAAATTAAGGTGTAAGACTTTCGAAAAAGTTATTGAAGAAAATTAACGACACAATTTTTGGCTGTAAAAAATCTTCAAAATTAATATATATATATAATCTCAAAACACAAGGATTCAGCCAATATTTGGTATGAAAAATGAAACTTATTCTCAAAACACGCGATTCAGTACAATAATCAAGAAGAACTAGACAAAGAACCTTGAACAAAAGCAACTCCTACAACACAGCCTTCTGTTCCTGGAACACTCTAGGTTTGTAATTTTGCTACTCTGAACTATATCACCTAGTACATCTTTCCAGGAAACCTTGTAACTTGAAAACCACCAACATTGCAAGAAAGTTCTTAAATACTAAATATTCTATCACGAAGTAAAGCCTCTGTTCCAAGCCAGTATAATCTCAATGATAAATATAATCATTCTTACATTCACAAAATATCCTACCTCTAATGTCTTACCCATATAAGTTCCATTCAATCTATTGGCGAATACCTGACTGCTACAAAGGCAGTAACTTTCTCATGCTCTACTTAATATGTCACAAGCATGCAATGAGGGGATAGTCAATTCAAATTGTCATTCAAAACACTTATAATGCCAACTATAAAAGTATATATAACAGAGATATTTCTTCTTCCCTTCTTCAGTCCTGTATGCTTGGATCACGTAGCTTTTTTTTTCCTTTGGAACGTAAAATTAAATGTTAGCAAACATGAAACAGTGAAAAAAGCAACCCTACATTATAGCTTCTACAACTGTTACTATCCTAAAGAAATAAAATAGAAATCAGTAACCTCAAATGAAAAATATTTCAAAAAGTTCAACATCTTCCTATTACCAAGTACTGCTGCAGCACTATAAAGTAAAGTTGACAAATACCAAGTCCAAATTTTACAATTGGAATGCCAGTGCAATTACTTGTGAGCAGCAATGATCAATATATTGGCAACTACAATACCATACTACATCTAAGCAAATTGGGGACTTGAATTTCACGTCAATAAAAACTCTCAATGAGCAAAAACAGTGTCATTGCGTCTAGGAGGTCTATCAGGAATTGTTCCTGGTTTAAACTTAGAAGCTTCATGCTTTGCCAGCTCAGGAGGGACAGGGCTGCCACTTTGAACAAGCATCCGCTTAAGATCAAAGAAGACATCAGTGTCATGGAGAGTCAAAAATGTTGTGGCCACACCAGTTTTGCCTGCACGTTCTGTTCTTCCAATATGATGTGTGTACATTTCAATACTATTCGCCATATCATAGTTAATGACGTTAGCCACATCAGGAATATCAATCCCACGCCCTGCAACATCTGTAGCAACAAGAACATTGAATCTCTTGGCCCTAAAACCGTCAAGGCTAATTTCCCTCTGCTCCTGCGATCTTCCACCTTGCAAAGTTGTTACCTTATAACCAGCCTTATCCAGATTCTTAGAAATAGCATCAGCATTCTTCTTAGTATTGACAAACACGATTGCTGTCTTGTCCCCAAGATCATCAAGCAATTTCTGCAATCTTGGAAACTTATCTGATTCCTTCATTATTATCACATGTTGAGAAATTAAATCAGTAGCCTTTCCAGCAGTACCAATAGTGACCACAGCAGGATTCCTCAAATACTTCCTAGCTAGGCGCTCCACAGCTGGAGGCATTGTAGCACTAAACATATAAGTAGTCCTATATATCCTTTTTTCATCTAGCTCCTCATCTTCATTCTCTGGTTTCAAATTACTAGACGGCACAGCATCCAATACACCCACAACTTGGGGTTCAAAACCCGTATCTATCATCCTATCAGCCTCATCAAGAACCACATAATTACACTGATTCAAGACAGCATACCGCCTCTCTAAACAATCCAGCAAACGACCAGGCATAGCAATAACAACCTCACACCCTTGTCTAATCCTAAACCGTTGTTCCTCTATTGACTGATCACCAACAATAGGAACGACCTTAATACCCAAATAATGCGCAAACTTCATAGTTTCATCTTCAAATTGTTGAGCAAGTTCACGAGTTGGGGCCATAACAACAGTGTATGGCCCCTCAGCTTCATTCTCTTCACTAGGCGGTAATCTAGAAATATAAGAAAGCATTGGCCAAACAAAAGCAGCAGTCTTACCTAATCCTGTCTCAGCGATCCCAATCACATCCCTTTGCTGCAATCCTAGAAGAATCGCAGCAAGCTGTAACGGGGAAGGCTTCTTATACCCAACTCTCTCCACACCTTTCAACAACTCGGAACTCAATTTACTCTCACTCCAACTCCTCATTGGCCGTGGAATCTTCGACCCTTCATGGGAAATGTTGAAATCTTCCCTAAAAAACCTCCAGTCACGTTCAGTCATTTCTTCAAGCTTCTTTTCAGACCAATGCTTATCAACTCTCATATCGAATGTATCGTAAGTATTAGCTGCAGCTTCTTTTAACCTCTGCACCGCGGCTTCCTCTGGCTTCTCTTTAACCCCTTCTTTTTTCCTAATCTCTTCTCTCATCTCCTCATTTTTGGCGGCCAGCTTTTTCTGGTCCCTGCGATCCATTCCAGCCCTAAACCCTCGGTCAAACAAAAGCTGTGCCTCGTGAGGGTTTTTGTACAAAGAATTCATGTCTCTGGAAGTATCTTCGGTGTTCTCCCAATCGAAAGAAAACCTAAATTTCTCGCTAGGTTTAATAACCCTCTTTTTAGGCTTTTTGGATCCGAGGTACTGCTTCTTAACTGCAGCTAGCTTATCCAATTCCTTTTCCCTTTCCCTCTCAGCTAGCTTATCCAACCGCGCCCGCTCTCGAGCCTTGGCTTCCTCCTCCCTCTCACGTTCACGGTTCCTCCGGTCGGATTCGCGATCCCTCTCCCGCTGCCGTTCGCGGTCGCGGAAGTCGTAGGAGTCGGAGGAGGGCTTAACAGAATGGGAATAAGAGGTGTTGTTGGCGGTGTCATTAGAACGGCGGAGGTATTCGAGGCGGCGCTGGAGCGAAAGGTGTTCGCGTTGGGCTTTGGTAAAAAAGACGGGTTTAGGAGGATTCATGATGGTGGATAAAAGGGATTTTCGCTTGGTTAATTGCAGGAGGGGAAGATTGGGTAACTCACAATACTCGAAGGATTTTTGAGGCTCTTTACTTATTCGTCAACTTCCTCTGCAAGTATTTTCTAATCAATTAAGTGAACAGTTTATCAATTTTATTCAATACAATCCAATCTCGCCACGTCCCTTTCGCTGCTGATGTCTCATTCGCCCCTTCCTTGTGTTTTAATTCCTGAAGTAAGGTTTAAACACTCTCAAAGTTAACCCCATTAAAAAACCTTTAAAAAAACACTTGTCATGTGCTGATTGGGTAAAATTTTTAAACTTAATAGTGTTAAACTTAGATACTACTTTATTTTAACTCAGGTAACATTTGGCATATTAACCCTGAATGTAATTATCCTTAATTTCATCTAATTTTTTTTCATATAGTTTTTTCACTATTTTTTTTCCAACTTTTCTATTCTTAGTGGTTTTTTTTTAATTTTTTTGAAAATTTATCTTTTAAAATTTTGTTAAAACTTTTAAATTTTAAAAAGAAATACCTGGTACACTGTCCTAGAAATTTAAAAGTTTCACAAGCAGAGTTAAATGATAACAAGGCCATGTTTGGTTCGCTGTAATGGAATAGAGACGTAATGGAATAGATGCGTAATAGGTAATACTTTTGTTTGGTTCGCTGTAATAGAATAGAAGAGTAATAGTATTCTTGTGTTTGGTTGAATGGAATAGAGGCGTAATAGCATAAGGAAAAAACTAAAATGACTAGAATACCCTTAGCAGAATTTTTTTAAGTAGATGACTTATTGTTATTGTTATTAAATTTTAATAAGATTATTAATATAAATAATAAATAATTTAATAATAATTTAAAATAACTATTGTTAAATATTATTTAATAAAGATATATAATTTAATAAAATTCTTAATATTAAATATTCTTATATGAATTTACTAAAATCATATATAATACTATAAAATATAATTTAAAATAATTATTATTAAATATAATTTAATAAAAATATATAATTTAATAAAATTTTTAGTATTAAATATTCATATATGAATTTACTAAAATCATAATATATGATACTATAAAATATAATTTGAAATAATTATTATTAAATATATTTTAATTAAAATATATAATCTAATAAAATTATTAATAATAAATATTCTTATATGAATTTACTAAGATCATAATATATGATACTATAAAATATAATTTGAAATAATTATTATTAAATATATTTTAATTAAAATATATAATCTAATAAAATTATTAATAATAAATATTCTTATATGAATTTACTAAAATCACAATATATGATACTATAAAATATAATTTGAAATAATTATTATTAAATATATTTTAATTAAAATATATAATCTAATAAAATTATTAATAATAAATATTCTTATATGAAATTACTAAAATCATAATATATGATACTATAAAATATTTTTAATTAATGCGTTGTATATGAATATACACATTTAATTAGTTTTATTTTTAATAAAATATTTCTAATTAATTCCTTCAATTTTAATCACCTTACAATTTATTCATTGTATTATATCTAACAGCTCATCTAAGTAATCACTAGTGTAATAAATCCTATAATTTCGTACAGGTCTTGTAATTGCTCGATTAAAATTTTCGAACTACCTCAACTTAAGAAATTCGATCCCAAATTCAAAATTTTCAATACCAATAAAAATCAACTTATTACATCACCACTTGCAAAATATAACTATAAAAACATTACTATGGAGTAAACCATAAAAAAACAGAACATATAGTTCTAAATGACACCGAAACTTGAGTTCTAAATAACTCGTCAAGGGAGCAACATCTATCACTCTATCGTCTAAGCTAATGCTTATAACAGAGGTATCAAACGTCTTCTTATATCTCTTACATTCACAACAAAGAATTCCAACAAAATTAAAGTAACATGCATACAAACAAGCAAAATAGAAGGAATTCATTCAAACTTGTGCTTTAAAATTAAGTTCAATCAACTGCTAAAATCTGTAGCCCCTGAAATAAGAAGAATATAGAAGGCTTGTATGTGAATACAAACTGTCACAGGTACAAGTTCTCCTATGTTCAGATAAGTTGAGCCTTTTTAAGGTCAGAAACAACACCACTGTCTTCGCTGCTCCTTTCATTGTACAATACCTGCAAATTATAAAAATTGGAAAAAAGAATATAGCACAGAAATGCAAGAAAATTAGTACAGAACAAATAACCACTTCGAGTATGAGAATCTTATCAATGATGCCATATTCAACTGCTTCACTGGGGCTAAAATATTTTGGGCGCCTTATATCTTCTTCAATCTGCTCAGTTGATTTTCCCATATGTTTGGCATAGAGTTTAACCTTTGAGTGTAATACGTACAAGAAACATGCAGTTGTGTTTAGCCCAAATTTGGAAGCAAATCCAACAGCAAAATTTGTAAAGTCAGCTTTAATGAGTAAATTTATAGTCAATATATGCAGCCTATAGTTTAGTCATAAGCCCAAGCAAATGCAAGCCGTTAAGCAGGACCACGGTGTTTTCAAATGTAAGATTGGCATATAATCAGAATCCTTAACCAAGAGATTACTCATCAACTCTGTTTTCACATTCTTTACTTCCTTTCTCGCAAGGTCAACATCTGTTGCTTGACCTTGAAATCTAGCAATTGGCTGCAGATTAGTAGAGGGAAAAGCAATGAATATTAAGCATTAATGTTAAACGTGTGCAACATATTCAAAGAAATTGATAGTTAAGAGCATCAGAGATTCATTGTCCGACAACTAACCTGCCTAATCATTTTTGTCGACGAAGGAAGAGCAGAACGATTTCCTGTTGCACCAGCGGCTAAAAGCAATGCAGCTTTTCCCCAAGCATTTCCAACACAGAGAGTAAAAATAGGAGGCTTAACATACCTGCGGTCAAAGAAAGTATTCAGAAACACAACAAATAAAGTTAGAAAGGACAAAAAATGTACAGTGGTTTGTAGAATATATTCAGAAATGTTTCCCAACTTAAAGCTCACACAAAATACATTTTAATAGAAGACAGATTTAGAACTCATTCTAAATATAAGCTTGCATTCCTTGGCATTCATTTAGCATTCAATGCCAACAAGGCAATAACAACAGAAACTACTGCAGTCTCTAGAACAGGGTCAACTTCCAATAAGAAAATCATACCTTGGTTGTTCCAGTGGAGTTTATGTACAAGTAAATAGGCTTCTGCTCATCTTCATATTGAAGGTAAAGAAATTCAGCCAGTATCAACTCTGTAACAGAAGGAACAAGCGACATTCCCAAGTAAACTATCCGATTCTTGTACAAATACGATGCTAAGGGCTCCTTTGGTTTGCCATTGCATACCAGTGAGGTGGCGGTTGGGGGGGGGGAAATGGCAGCAACCGCACTGGTCAGCCCTTTGGTTCAGCATGCCAGTCCGGTGAGAAGCAGCCTCCACCACACTGGTCAGCCCCAAATCAACTGGAGATTGTTGGTCCGGTAAAAATTTAGCAATTCTAGTTGCTTTTTCTTTTCCTCTTTTACCCATATTATTTCTTTTGTTTCTTTTCCTCTTTTGTTTGTTCTGATGTTTGATTACCCTTCTTCTCCCCTTTCCCTTTCCCCTTCCCCTTCCCTTTCCCCTTCCCCTTGGTTTGCAAATCAGTTTGGTCAAGGTGATGGTGGTGACTGTTTACGGGTTAACATGCATTTCTCCTTTTGCAGATTTCAACTATTGCTGGTGAATTGAGATACACCGATGCCATGAAACTGCTGTATACCTAAGAGGACGCAACCAAAGGGTCTGTTTTTGCTAAAATTTTCATTTTATTTTAATGACCCTTCTGTTATTTGGTTAAATTTCAAAAATAGTCCTACAGATAAATTCAGATCATTGTTTTGCATTCAGTAATCTTTCCAGAAAAGAAGGCTTCTTATGATGAATGTGCTAATGAGGTTTTAGGCAGTTGAAACTAGCAACTGATGCAATTTCTTTCTTTGAGCATCTAATACATTAATAAGTAGTGTCGTGAAATTCTTATGAAAAACTTCTAGTTTTTGTAAAAGACAATGTTAATGAAACCCCTGCCGAGGAAATGAATGGAAATCTTTTCTAAAATGTAAATAATGGGAAAGAAAAGAGGTGAAGCACATAAATCTCTTCAAGTAGCAAATATATTGTGCAGTTGTTTTATTGATGAAGATGTGGACTTACTGTTGTATCAATTGACTGAATTCATAGTTGGTAGCAACTTAATATTATGTTCGGTAATGATTTTCCAGTGTATCCATCGCCTAGTGAGCAGTCAGCAGCTGACGGTGCTCAAAAGCAAAAGCTGGATGATGCCGACAAAAAAATTGCTGTTTTCTTCTTCCATAATTCTATTCCTTTTAGTGCTGCTAAATCCATGTATTTTCATGTTGAATTTTATATAAGCAAATTAAGTGATTAGTTTACTAATGCAGGGAAGAAGCAGATGAGTTGTGCCGAACGCGGGAGGAGAAAGAGGACAGTTCATGTACTGCCTCAGAAATGTTCTTTGAGCTATTGATGTATAAACATTTTCCTTCTTTGAGCTAAATACTATTTGTTGTTTACTTATAAGTGATATTTGAGCTGTTACCAGTAGTAATTTAGATTCTTGGTCTCCAAAATGTTGGTGTATAAACAATCATGAGAAGGAAAATGTTCGTTTTGCAGCCAAAAGAAATTTCATGGTCTTTATGTTTATTGATTGTAGGCTGTCAGAAAAGATAATAAACAACGGTTTAGCCTTCTTGAGGAAAATGGGGAGCTTCTGATACGTGCAAACCAAGGCCATACCGTCATGGTGATGAATCTTTCTTAAAAATTTATTAATTTCTTCATGCTTTATCTGAATTGTCACCTTAGATTATTTTTAGCTGTTGTTTTGAGCATCTTTATTTATGCCTATGCACTTCTAAGAAAGATATTGTATGTCATGTTGGCAGACAGTTGAGTCCAAAAGATTATTAAAACAAATACTTTCAGCTGATGAAGTGCAATGTAAGAACATCATGTCTCTTAGATTTATGGACTTTCTTTATGCCTTTTATTTTGCATAATCCTTTTGATTTTCCTCGAGATGATAGTTTGCGTACATGGAACCTATAAGAGGAATTTGGAATCAATTTTGGAGTCAGGTTTGAAGCGCATGAAAAGATTGCATGTTCACTTCTCAAGTGGCTTGCCGACTGACGGTGAAGTGATAAGTGGTGAGATATCATGAAATTTCTCTTTACTGTTCCTCTGAACTTTGACATACGAACTCCTTCATTTTACTCTCTATTTTTAATATGCCAGCACTGTATACGTGACAAACTGCTTAGGGGTGTTGTTATGCTTGTTATCTGCATTTCACCATAGGATTCATGCTAAAGATTATGAAAGGGGATTACTAAGGTGCCGATATAAAACGTGAATTTTAAGCGATAATGGGAAATGACAAGCACTAATCGGCATAAATTGAGTTTTAGTGAATCTAAATGCTGTAGAGGGCTTATGATGATTTGTATCTTTTACCCTCTTCAGGTATGAGACGAGATGTTAATGTTTTGATCTATCTTGATGTTAGAAAAGCTTTGGAAGGTAAGCATGCTTGCAGTTATTGCTTCGGTTCATAGAATCATGAAAGTAGCAAGTCATCTTTCTCACTTTTCTTTAGAGTCGTGGCCGAACATATATTGATTTGTTCTTGCCAAACTACGGTTCTTAAGTTGTCTTCGCTTATTTTCTTGATGACTGCAGAAGGCATGAAGCTTTACATTTCAGACAACAAAGTGATATTGACTTAAGGTTTTGATGGGGTGGTACCTGTCAAGTGCTTTGAGAAAATAGAATCATGGCCAGACAGAAAACCTATACCTTTCTTAAATGTTTAAAATTGAATGATGAAATGATCAGCTTTTTTTTTAACTTTCTTTTAAACCTGTGTGATGACAAATTTGTATTTATAAAAGATGACCACCATTCATATTTGTCCAAGTCGATTACAATAAGAGTACATTTTATCTATATAAATTGTTAATCCAAGTTTGTTCAATCTTTAGACAAAATGAACCTTGCTAAACAAGTTATGCGTGCAATTTAGTTGGAGAGGTTTTTTGTTAGGTCATGTAAGATTTTGTTAGTTAAACTATTAGAAATTCAAGAGCAAATTGGGTCATCTAATATAAAAATGAGCAATTTAGTCCTTATATGCTTCGTTTTGAAGCAAACAAGTAACTTTTGAATAGTTTTAATATTTTTCTTATCTAAATGCTCGTGGAAAAAATTGAAAATAAACATGTCTAAAAGTTTAATCATAAAAAATCCATTAGAAAATATAACAAAAAAGAAGAAGTTAAAATGAAAGAAGAAAACAACATTGAAGACCAAAATTGCTGCAATTCAAATCTAGAAACAAAATTGAAATTGAGAAAATAAAATTTAAGTTCTAAATTTTAGAATTCGAAATTGTTGATGGACAAACAATAGAATCCTAATTTGTCAATGGACAGAAAATCACTGATGAGATGAGTTGAAAGGTGCTTTACGGTCGGAAATGGAATACATAATTGGGAATATGAAGAAAAACCCTAATTCATTATGTTGTTAAGTAAATTGAACTTGGGTTGCTAATGGTAAAGTAACAATCATAAAATCAATATTCAAAGTCAAGTCCAAATATTTTAATATTTGATAGAAGAAATTGATGAAGTTTGTTGATACAATCATAAAAATATTTAATACTAAGAATTTTATTAATTTATATATTTTTGTTAAATTATATTTAATAATAATTATTTTAAATTATATTTTATAGTATTATATATTATGATTTTAGTAAATTCATATAAGAATATTTAATACTAAGAATTTTATTAAATTATATATTTTTGTTAAATTATATTTAATAATAATTATTTTAAATTATATTTTATAATATTATATATTATAATTTTAGTAAATTCATATATTTTATTAAATTATATATTTTTATTAAATTATATTTAATAATAATTTTTAATCATTTAGTAATTTTGTAATTGTTAAATAATTTTAAAAACTTCTATTATATATCATTTTTAATCTAATGTCCTTAAAAGTCATTTTTTATTTTCACCTCACCGCTACAGCTGCGTTTGAATCCAAACACACACTCCACCGCTGTTTCTAATCTCACTGCTACAGTAACCAATCTCACCGCTACAGTACCTAATCTCACCGCCATCGCTATTTTTAACCTCACCGGAGCTAAACACACCGCCCATCCAAACTAAGCCTAAGTCTGGTGGAGGTTGCTCCTATGCACTTCCCCTCGAAAACGGAATAACCTATCACAAAATTCCGGGGAAACACAGTACGAATGAATTTATTCAATTGCATCATTGGCTAATCCCATTATTTATCACACTTAATCTTGGATGGGGCAACTCAACTGTCACATAACACTCCAATTTAGATTAAGAACTAAAATAAGTACTAAAAAAAAAAATTCAAAAGTCTTATATGATAAAATTTCCTACTTACTCATTATTACCACAGCTAATAAACTTTTGAGAACCCTAGAAAAGCAAAGTAGGGAAATTTAGATTAAATTAAAAGGATTTGAAAGTACCATGATGACAACTCCTCGTTTGGGCTTGGACCGGCAGAGAGAGTCGGGTCATAGCTTCAACCTAGAGAAATCTCCGAAGACGTTGCCAACGGTGGGAAAGGGAGAGAGGAAGTTAAACCTAGTTGCTCCATTGTTTGAACCACAACAAGAAGGTAAACCTAGTTAAGGCAATGGAGAAGCATCGACACGGATCTTCCCCTCTCGTACTGGTGTCCTACGGAATACGAACTGTCAAAACACCGTTGTCCGAAAATAGACACGGATGACTGGCGGCTAGTGAGCGGAAGAAGAAGAAGAAGTAGTCTGCTGATGAGTGATGAAGAAGAAGCAGTTGTGGCGGCTAAAAGGAAGGAAAAAGTTATGGAATCAGAAGAAATCAGAAGAAGCAGTTGGGAGGGTAAAACAGGGTAGAAGAAATGAGAGAAGCTAAAACGCATGAAAACTGAGCTTTCCATCCAGAATAGAAAGCAGCAGATATGACAGAATAGGGGCGTAATGTAATAAGCCCATAATAGGGCATTACACCCAACCAAACATATGAATAAGTGGGGCCCACGTAATAGGGATGTAATGGCTATGCCATTACACCCAACCAAACATGGTGCAAGTGTATGTAGGGTGTAGTAAAAAACTAATATATATAATGAGATATGTAATAAATTTGTAACTCAACTTAGAATTTTCAAATGCCACAATACCAAATATTAACTCTTTAATTTTTAATAACTTTTTTTTATTTTTATTTTCAATTTTTAAGCAACATGCCCAATTTAGAGATGAGTGAGTCGATAGAGCCACCTATAGTAGAGACTAAGCCACAAACTTAGACCATAAGGGATGACGCACTGTCTCAGGCTATGCTAAGGGTATTGCAGAGGGTTGTTAGGACCCAATCTAGATCAGGGAGCCGAGGGTCGATAACTGAGCGACTGAACATATACAATCTTATATGTGTATACTCGAGCTTGGCGAATACATACTTGCAAACCATATTTGCGAACTTCTTGGGGATCGACCCGATTAAACAACAAACAAGTAAAATTAGCGAAAGAAATTGAGAAATTGAACACACAAATTTAACGTGAAAAAACCCCTCCAAAGAGGATAAAAAACCACGGGCAAAGATAATTTTACTATAATGGCAAAAGAACGAAGAGTACAAGAGATGAAGATAAAAACTAAACCCCGAAGCTTGAAAACTAAGAACCCTCAAAACGTTAACACAAAATTCTCTGAATGTGTTATGAATTTTAATCTCTAATAGGTGTATTTTCTAAGATTGTAAAAGAGCCTATTTATAGGCTAAATTCATAGGTCAAATAATATAAAATAATGTAGACTAATCAGAGTTTGATTAAAACAAATAAATAGAGTTTAACTAGAATATTATTTCTCAAATTTGACTAAAATAGGAGTCATACTTAACAAATCTCCACCTTGACTCATATTTCCACAACACCATCTTTGCCAAAGCCCACCATGGGTCTATCTTGAACTATGCAGAGAATTAACTGGGTCGAATCTATGCTTAAAAATTGGAAGACTTCTAGCCTTCAACTTGTACATTGCCAAATCAAAACTAACCCGGGTCTGATTTTTACAAACACAATGCCCTAAATTTTCAAAGCCTACATCCAAAAGAGAACCTCTCTTCAACAAAACGGTCATGTAACAGCCCGAATTTGGGGCTAGTCAGAATAGTGGTTTCGAGACCACAAATTGGATGAGAAAAAAATTATTTTCATTATATTTTTATGGTCTATGATTTCAAACAATGATTTCGTGAAAATTTCGTTCGAAAATTTTGACGTTTGGGCACTCAATTTAGTCAAAAGGACTAAATTATAAAAAGTGCAAAAGTTGAGTTCTATATGTTAGACGTGTCCAATTGTTATGAAATTTTAAATTGAAGGTCTTTATATGGTAATTAGACCATTGGTTAAGTTGGTGGACAAAAATAGGTATGGTTAGGCATGTTTCCAAAGTTTTTCATTTAGGGTATTTTGGTTATTTAGTTATTAAAATGAATTAAAAACAAAATTACAAGCCAATTTTTGTCCATCTTCAACCCCTAGGCCGAAAATTGCATGGAGAAACCATGGCTAAGGTTTTTCAAGCTTCCAAGCTCGATTGGTTTGTGTTTAAAAATTTACCCATGAATGATATGCATGTATTTTGATGTTTTATGGAAGAATATGAATGTTTGGAGAGTGATAAATGATTTATACTAAGTAATTTTCGATGAAAATGCCTAAAAGGATTAATTTGTAAAAGTTATAAAATATGCCACAAGTGTGTGAATAAGTGAGTATTGTGGACTGCTATAGTTATGAAAACGGTTCAGCTAGGCCTAAAATGCAAGGAAATTGAATAAAAATTATTTTACGAGCCTAGGGGCAAAATCATAATTTTGTGAAACTTTAGGGGCAAAAACGTAATTTTGCCAAAGTATGATTTTTGGACTAGAATGAATAGTGTGAAGGTTATATAAGTTAAATGTATTGTTATAAATAAAAAAAGATGAGAAATTGAAATTGATCGATAAAAAGAAAAGTGAGAAAAATTGAAAAATTCTCGAATGAACCTTTGGAATAAAAAGGGATACGAATGAAGTGATAGAAATGATCACATGTGCGGCACGGATTGTGTGTAGGCCACTATGTAAAAGTAAAAGTGATGGTCACGTGTGTAGTACTATGTGCAAGCTACTATGTGTGCCAGAATGATAGGTCGCATGTATAGTACTATGTGCAGGCTACTATGTGTACCAGATAGTTTTGATCACGTGTGTAGTACTATTGCAGGCTACTACGTGTATCGGATGGTAATGATCACATGTATAGTACTATGTGCAGGCTACTATGTGAACTGAACATCATTGATTAGTAAGGTGGTTGCTATGTACTGATTCCACCGGACATCATTGATTAATAAGGTGGTTGCTATGTGCTAAATCCACCTAGTATCTGTTATTATTACGAAGTGTTCATCGGGAAATTGACTAAGTGTAATTGAATAATGAATATAGGTGTGGAATTGAATTGAATATCGACTTAGAAATGGAAAAGTCAATTTTGAATTGAATTGTGTTTGAAAGTGAAAAAGTGAAATTATGAAATAGTACATTTAGCAATAAAATAATTTAGACAGCAACAGTTGTGTGATTTTGAAAAATAACAAAAAATGGTGGAGATTGAATTAGAAGCTGAGTAATATATGAAATTGAAGTTGAATGAGTCTATTTTCACATAAAAGAAACAGAGAAAACAAAACAGTTAAATATTTTGAGATATTTGAAGTTTAGTTAGACAGAGTCAGAATGAGTTTGGAATCCTCTGTTCTGACTTTGGAAAATTGTCAAAAATTGTACAAAACTAATTATGGGATAAAGTTTATATGTTGAGAATCCTAAGTGAATCTATTTTCAAGATAAGCAAACAGAAGTAATATCCAAATTCTGTACAATGAGATAATTAATTTTTAGTGAAGAGAGGTCAGAACTATCGAGCAGTGAAACAGAGGAAACTTTAAAGAATAAACTGTACCATTTGGCTGAACCAAAAATTTTGAAAATTTTATGGTAAGAAGATATGTGAATCTAGTTTCGGGGAATATTTACGGATCATAATTTGGAGTTCTGTAGCTCTAGGTAAAAATAATTTCGTGACTCTGACTCGAATAGAAAGCTTTGAATATACATGTGAGTGAATACTGAATTGTAGTTAATGTTGTTTAAGTGTGTTATACACATTAAGGATGTGGAATGGAGAGGAAGAGGAAAATTGGAAGAAAATATGAATTATTTGTGTATAATTGGCCATATGCTCGATTATAATCGATAAACGATTGAAAAGAAATGATGTTTATAATTGTGCATTATTAGTTATAGTTAAAGTTCATGTGAGAAAATAAAGTTTCATAGTATGTGTATGTGGTATACTTGGTATATGATTTGGTATGTAGCAATGTCAGAAATGGTTTATGAATTAACTTATATTGATAAGTTTGATACATAAATAAATGTGGTGCTTATCCATGCTTATAATGCTTATACTATATGTTTATTTGGCTAGCATGTTTGGTGTGTATGCTTAGGCTTTGGCCAAGTTGTGGTTGGATTACGCCACATTAAATTTATAAAATTATGCATTGAGATGGTAAATGTCTAGATGGAAATATGCTTGTGGTCATAAAATGGTGGTAAGGTTTAAAGTTTGTAATCTTTATTAAAATGGTTTATCATGTGGTTAGTCTTCAAAAAGACTAGCTTGCGACTATGGTTGAGTGTAATGTTTTTATCTTGTGTGATATGCATAGGAAACGAGAGTGGAAAGGAAATGAAATACTAGGTTCATGCCTGAAGTGTAAAATGATGCAAAAAGGGGACGTTAAGTTAAACGATAAATATGTATTAGTTTGAACTTAATGAAATTGAATTGTACATGAATTAAATAGAAATTGCAAATGATATGATGTGAATTAAATGAATTATTGTGGTATTGAAATGTATATTGGATTGAGAAATTGATTCGAATCGTGAACATGAGAATCGTGAATTAAATGAAATGGAAATGAAGTATTGAACTGCATGAGTATGTATTGGGTCTCAGAAGCCCTATTTGTTTCAAATATAGTATTTTGAAGTTATAACGTGAAGATTTATAAAAGCATGTTAAAAATTTGAAGAGTTTAAATTTGAATGAAATTTTATAACATGTTTATAAGTGTATGTGTTCTGGTAATGCCTCGTACCCTATTCCGGCGTCAAATACGGGTAAGGGGTATTATAATGTGACATCGCCAGATTCAGTCATAACGTTTAGACCGAATTTGGGGTGTTACATTTAGTGGTATCAGAGCTACGATTTAGTCGGTTCTCAGACCGAACGTAGCATGTGTGAGTCCAACTATACATGCCATGTTATGACTCGTGACGGTGTGATATCTCCTGGCTTTAATGAAATTGTTTTGTTAAGACAGAGATGATTTTCAACCGAGCTATTTTCGATAATGCTAAAAATGATATTGAAATAAATGAAATATAATCATGTTATGTTGGAATTTGGAAAGGTAAGAATAAAAATTCGTGATATGTATGTGTTCATGTATGAAAAGAGATGATCATAAGTTGAAAAAAAAAAACGAAATGAAAGTTTATGTTGTGATAAGCTCATCCAAGTATATTGGTGATTATATGATGCTATGTGCTCAACATATTTGATTAAGTGAATATGGTAAGTGAATTTACTTAAATAGATGGAATGTGTGTTTATGTACATCTGCTTGAATAAGTGAAATCAGTACGTTCATATGATAGAAACTTATATTTAATTGTTAAATTAGAGGTAATATGATGTTTTGTTTTATGTCTTTATTATTGAACCATGAATATTATAATAGTATGAAAATTGAATTAGAAGATTAAATTGAGTAGAACGCAGGAATGAGTACTTTCGTTCAGTGATATGTGATGAATTGACGAAAAAGACCATGGTTGGACCATGGCAACATGTGATATGTGATTTTCGTATAAGACCATATCCGGGATATGGCATCGGTGTGATATGTGCTACTGTGTAAGACCATAGTTGGGCTATGGCATCAATATGTAAATATGTGTAAGACCATAGTTGGACTATGGCATAGAGAAAACGAAGTACTCAATTCTGTAAGACGTTCTCTAATTGAATAAATGTCGGTAAGTAAAATGGAAGCTAAGTATTGGAATTTAATGAGATATTAATATTGAGCTCGAGTAAGTAAATTCATTGTGTGAAATTGTGGGTGACAGAAAATATTCATAGTAAATAGATGTGTTAATTTGCTTGGAATGAACTACGTGGTTATGATGGTATTACATTGATGATGAATGCAAAGTCATATATATATGTACCTATGAGAGCAAGTTAGAAGCTTTATGACCTCACCATCACCCCTTTATCAGTGTTGCTTTATGACGAAAATTATCTTGATGAGACAGATATGTTTTTCAACTGAGTTAATTCTGATAGTATCGAAGTAAACACTTAAATGTTTGAGTGAAAATGTATTGATTATGAGTTGAAACTCATAAAGGTATGGATCAAAGAGTATAACATTTTATTATTGATAAATGTTATAATTATATGAGCACATGAGTTATGATATTTGGATTATGATGCTATATAGAAATTTCGATTGTGAATTAGTGATTTGAGTTGGCATATGAATTATGTATTGAGAACAAAAGTGATTAAAAGAAAATGTTTATTAAATGCTTTGAGAATGTGAAATTAGTAATGAATTGGCTATTTGTGATAGTATGTGTTATGCGCATTTATGTGTAAGATAAAATTGAGGCTTTACTACACTCACCCCCCATATCAGTAAAATGTTACAATGAAATTTGTAAGATTTTGGTTGAATAAGCTTATGAGTGTAGTGTTACAGAAGTTTGTGTACAGAAGATTAATAATGTGGTCGAAAAAGTGAATGAATTAGCAAATGAAGATAATATAAAAAGAGAGATATTATATAGTTCTGAAAACTACTCAGATTATGCAAAGTTACTGTCACAAAAGAAGTTAAATTTGATTAAATGATTTATTCAGGTATGTTATTTAAAGAAAGAATTAACCGGAAGTTTTTCTGGATCATTTCTGTTAGTAAAGAGATAATGTGAAAATTCTGATGACAGAATTAGACAATTGAGTAATGCTTGTATTGTATTAATAGCTGAGTATAGTAGCTATAATGGGGTAATTACTATGATTCCTTTTAGACATTCTATGTGTATAATTATCCTCAGAGGTATATGTGACTGTTTAGTTTCAAAAAGAATTCTTAGCGTATGAGAACATTAGCTAAACATATTAATAGATGAAATAATTATTGGTTTGTTCGGGTTATGTTCGACATTACCATGTCTCTTTCTGGTATTTATTCCCTTGTGTGAATATGAAAATCGACGGTAAAGTCTGAGTGAGGCTAATATTTTGTTTCTACTGGCTATTGTTCTATTTAATATACGTGAAGATTATATTGCTTCTGTTACTTTGGATTCCATTAATTATGAGTGACGTTGATCTTTCTAGACATTTTTTTTATCATCAGAATGGATATCATTCTATATGGATTGTAATTTTTCGATACTTTGTGTAGCTTCAGATGCTGAAATATCGCTATCTTGATTTTCTTATGAATCTATGTGATTATCTATAAAAGATATGAAAGTCCAAAATCATGTGTGAATTTGAAATGTACTGTGTGGAAGCAAATCATTAATCTACTATCTAGTAAGATTTTCGAGGACGAAAATCCCTAAAGGGGGAGAGTTGTAATAGCCCGAATTTGGGGCTAGTCAGAATAGTGGTTTCGAGACCACAAATTCGATAAGAAAAATATTTATTTTCATTATATTTTTATGGTCTATGATTTCAAAAAATGATTTCGTGAAAATTTCGTTCGAAAATTTTAATTTTTGGGCACTCAATTTAGTCAAAAGGACTAAATTGTAAAAGTGAAAAAGTTGAGTTCTATATGTTATAGGTGTCCAATTGTTATGAAATTTTAAATTGGAGGTCTTTATATGGTAATTAGACCATTGGTTAAGTTGGTGGACAAAAATGGGTATGGTTAAGCATGTTTCCAAAGTTTTTCATTAAGGGTATTTTGGTTATTTAGTTATTAAAATGAATTAAAAACAAAATTAAAAGCCAATTTTTTTCCATCTTCAACCCCTAGGCTGAAAATTGCATGGAGAAACCATGGCTAGGGTTTTTCAAGCTTCCAAGCTCGATTGGTTTGTGTTTAAAAATTTACCCATGAATGATATGCATGTATTTTGATGTTTTATGGAAGAATATGAATGTTTGGAGTGTGATAAATGATTTATACTAAGTAATTTTCGATGAAAATGCCTAAAAGGATTAATTTGTAAAAGTTATAAAATATGCCACAAGTGTGTGAATAAGTGAGTATTGTGGACTGCTATAGTTATGAAAATGGTTCAGCTAGGCCTAAAATGCAAGGAAATTGAATAAAAATTATTTTACGAGCCTAGGGACAAAATCATAATTTTGTAAAACTTTAGGGGCAAAAATGTAATTTTTCCAAAGTATATTTTTGGACTGGAATGAATAGTGTGAAGGTTATATAAGTTAAATGTATTGTTATAAATCAAGAAAGACGAGAAATTAAAATTGATCGATAAAAAGAAATGTGAGAAAAAGTGAAAAATTCCCGAATGAACCTTTAGAATAAAAAGGGATACGAATGAAGTGATTGAAATGATCACATGTGTGGCACGGATTGTGTGTAGGCCACTATGTAAAAGTGAAAGTGATGGTCACGTATGTAGTACTATGTGCAGACTACTATGCATATCAGATAGTTTCGATCACATGTGTAGTACTATGTGCAGGCTACTACGTGTATCGGATGGTAATGGTCACATGTGTAGTACTATGTGCAGGCTACTGTGTGAACTGAACATCATTGATTAGTAAGGTGGTTGCTATGTGCTGATTCCGCCGGACATCATTGATTAATAAGGTGGTTGCTATGTGCTGAATCCACTGAGTATTTGTTATTATTCCAAAGTGTTCATCGTGAAATTGACTAAGTGTAATTGAATAATGAATATAGGTGTGGAATTGAATTGAATATCAACTTAGAAATGGAAAGGTGAATTTTGAATTGAATTGTGATTGAAAGTGAAAAAGTGAAATTATGAAAGAGTACATTTAGCAATAAAACAGTTTAGACAGCAACAGTTGTGTGATTTTGAAAAATCACCCAAAATGGTGGAGATTAAATTAGAGGTTGAATAATATATGAAATTGAAGTTGAGTGAGTCTATTTTCACATAAAAGAAACAGAGAAAGAAAGAGAGTTATATATTTTGAGATATTTGAAGTTTAGTTAGACAGAATCAGAATGAGTTTGGAATCCCCTGTTTTGAATTTGGAAAATTGTCAAAAATTGTACAAAACTAATTATGGGATAAAGTTTATATGTTGAGAATCCTCAGTGAATTTATTTTCAATATAAGCAAACAGAAGTAATATCTGAATTATGTACAATGAGATAATTAATTTTTAGTGAAGAGAGGTCAGAACTATCGAGCAGTGAAACAGAGGAAACTTTAAAGAATAAACTATACTATTTGGCTGAACCAAAAATTTTAAAAATTTTATAGTAAGAATATATGTGAATCTAGTTTAGGGGAAAATTTACAGATCTTAATTTAGAGTTCTGTAGCTCTAGGTAAAAATTATTTTGTGACTCTAACTTGAATAGATAGCTTTGAATATACATGTGAGTGAATGCTGAAATTGTAGTTAATGTTGTTTAAGTGTGTTATACACATTAAGGATGTGGAATGGAGAGGAGGAGGAGGAAAATTGAAAGAACATATGAATTATTTGTGTATAATGGGCCATATGCTCGATTATAATCGATAAACGATTGAAAAGAAATGATGTTTATAATTGTGCATTATTAGTTATAGTTAAAGTTCATGTGAGAAAATAAAGTTTCATAGTATGTGTATGTGGTGTACTTGGTATATGATTTGGTATGTAGCAATGTTAGAAATCGTTTATGAATTAACTTATGTTGATAAGTTTGATACATAAATAAATTTGGTGCTTATCCATGCTTATAATGCTTATACTATATGTTTATTTGGCTAGCATGTTTGGTGTGTATGCTTAGGCTTTGGCCAAGTTTTGGTTGGATTACGCCACATTAAATTTATAAAATTATGCATTGAGATGGTAAATGTCTAGATGGAAATATTCTTGTGATCATAAAATGGTGGTAAGGTTTAAATTTTGTAATCTTTATCAAAATGGTTTATCATGTGGTTAGTCTTCAAAAAGACTAGCTTGCGACTATGGTTGAGTGTAATGTTTTTATCTTGTGTGATATGCATAGGAAACGAGAGTGGAAAGGAAATGAAATACTAGGTTCATGCTTGAAGTGTAAAATGATGTAAAAAGGGGACGTTAAGTTAAACGATAAATATGTATTAGTATTGAACTTAATGAAATTGAATTGTACGTGAATTAAATGGAAATTGCAAATGATATGATGTGAATTAAATGAATTATTGTAGTATTGAAATGTATATTGGATTGAGAAATTGAATTGAATCGTGAACATGAGAATCGTGAATTAAATGAAATCGAAATGAAGTATTGAATTGCATGAGTATGTATTGGGTCTCAGAAGCCCTATTTGTTACAAATATAGTATTTTGAAGTTATAACGTGAAGATTTATAAAAGCATGTTAAAAATTTGAAGAGTTTAAATTTGAATGAAATTTTATAACTCGATTTAACATGTTTATAAGTGTATGTGTTCTGGTAATGCCTCGTACCCTATTTCGGCATCGAATACGGGTAAGGGGTGTTACAATGTGACATCGCCAGATTCGGTCATAACGTTTAGACCGGATTTGGGGTGTTACAGGTCATACCTTTTTCCCTCCTATGACCAAGTTTCCTTCACTTCAAACGAGTTGACTTCGACTCCGTAATGGGTGAAGGACATCCTATTTCACCAGTCAGCGTAGAACCTTTCAGAATATAAAGACTACCAGTCCTTTTACCTTTTAACAAAATGAGATCTCAACGAGATACCTTAATTTCACTTGACTCGATGTTGATTTTGCATCCTTTCAAGTCTAAAATACTCAATGAGATGAGGTTCTTTCGTAAATCGGGTACATACCTAAGATCTGAGAGTGTCCTAATAGTCTCATTGTGCATTCTAATTTTAACAGTACCAATACCAATTACCTTACTGGATGAATCATTTCTCATGCGCACAACTCCACCTTCAATCGAACTATATGTGGAGAACCATTCTCTATTGGGACACATGTGGAAAGAAAATCCCGAATTTAGGATCCACTCGGATGTAAGCTCGGAGCTTTCGTTCATTTACATTAACAAGAAATCATCGCTGCTTTTATTGGCCAAATAAACACTAGCTACATCTTCCTCGTTACTCTTAGTAGCCCTTTTATTTCGCAGTTTTATAACAATCTGCTTTGACATGATCTAACTTTTTACAATAGCGATACCTTTTGTCTCACTTCTTTGATGCTACCAAAACAGAAGCTTGCCTATCTGCCTAGCTATCCAAACCAAACTTATTGTTGAGTTTGTGTCTACTCAACAAATGACCCTTCACATCTTCGAACGAGAGTTTGTCTTTGCCATAAATTAGGGTGCCCCTAAAAGACTTGTATGAAAGGGTTAAAGAGCACAATAATAGCATTGCCTGATCTTCATCGTCAATCTAAACTTCAACGTTCTTTAAATCATTTAAAAGAGTAATGAATTGATTGATGTGATCTCTAAGAAGCTCTCATTCATTCATGCGAAATGTAAATAGACGTTTCAACACTAAACGGTTAGCTAGAGACTTAGTCGCATAAAGAGTTTCTAACCTTTTCCATAAGGCAGAAGAGGTCTTCTCCATCAATACCTCCTACAATACCGTATTCACGAGGCACAACTGGATTGCAGACAAGGCCTTTTCATCAAGCTCTTCCCATTCTGTTTGATTTAGATTCTCAGGCTTTTTCTCGGTAGTAACCTTTTTATGCTGGTTTGAACTAGAATTGCCATCATTCGAACTTACCACAATTTGAATTTTGTGACACCATCAAACTTCTCAATTTCAAACCTTATTGCTGCCATCTCTGAATGGGCTGATTTATAAAAATTGAACTAGCTCTGATACCGCTTGTCAAGGATCGACCCGATTAAACAATGAACAAGTAAAATTAGTGGAAGGAATTGAGAAATTGAACACACAAAAAGAAAGTGGAAAAACTCCTCCAAAGAGGATAAAAAACCACGAGTAAAGATAAGTATACTATAATGGCAAAAAACGAAGAGTACAAGAGATGGAGATAAAAACTAAACCCTGAAACCCGAAAACTAAGAACCTTCAAAACATAAACACAAAATTCTCTGAACGTGTTATGAGTTCTAATCTCTAATGGGGTGTATTTTCTAAGGTTGTAAAAGAGCCTATTTATAGGCTAAATTCATAAGTCAAATAATAATAAAATAATCTAGACTAATTAGAGTTTAACTAGAAGATTATTTATCAAATTTGACTAAAATAGGAGTCTTACTTAACAGAATCTTTATATGCGGAATCATAATCATAGATTCATATATGCAGGTTCATACTTGTAAACTCATTCTTAAATGATAGTCACTGCCAGACTCTTGTTTGGCGGATAGTCACTGCGGACTCTTGATTTTAGAGATATTCATTGACAGACTCTTAAATAAAAGAAGAACCATGCAAGTTTTGGCTTAAGATAAATAATTTTTATGAACTCTCGTAGCTTGAACGTAAGGACTATCTCATACGATCTTTTACTTGAATAATTGTCCATAATGACTATTGTGAAGGATTGTCTCTTTGAACTCTTAATGGCTTTGCTATATATCATCATCCTCCCCTTCCAATCCCAAATCTCGTGGATCAACATTTTTTTATTACTCGGCCAACGGGTTCCACTTGATCCTACTAAATTTACCTTTAAATTAAGGGATAAATCACATCTAAATTTGATCAAATATTCTTCTTTAAGTGATTGATTGTTATAATAATTTTTAAATCTTGAATTTCTTGAACTACCCTCTTCCCGAAGCCAAATGCTTGTTGTCAATTTTGCATGCCGTGGAAGAGTTTTCAACCTGTTTTCTCATCTATGTGGCACCCCAAAACCAGTCGAGACGGTCCAACCTGAATTTCAAACGTTGCATTAGCCACCGAAATGATTCTCCGTCAAAACACCACAAAAACACACCATCTAGCCAACCACACCTCAGACGGTTATTCATTTAAATATGTAAAGTCCTAAAGTCATGCTTCTGTTGCCCTACTCTGATCATCAAGTCATCAACATAATTCTTAAAGTGAATTTTTAATAAGTAAATATTTTGAAAGCTTCAATTGAACATTCATGCAGGTACTAAGGCATTTTAAAAAGGTTATATTTAAAAGGATTTTAGAAACCATTCTATTTAGAAATAAAGTATCAGTTCTAAATCATAATGTAGTAAAATGTTGAAAAAAAACTCAATTTCACAAGTACAATTTATATGTATAAGTCTTATTTTGGAAAATTTATTAAAGCATCTCTCACAACCTCATAACATTATTAAATAATTAGTTAGTAGGAATTTAACAGTTTACATGACTTGACCAAATTTTATGTTACATCTCATGCATACCAAGAACATGTTTGTATCCAAATCACACATAAAACATCTAAGGCTTACCTCGTTGACCAACGACTCTTCAACCTGCATTACAAGTTAGTCGAACAATTGTTCAAACTATTCATCAAGCATTCACAATCCACCATTTAAAGAGTCCTTAATGTCCAATTACAACTGAACAATTATATATAGCTCTAATTCTAAATCCTATAATATGGTTTCATATTGCCTTCCTCAA
The DNA here is from genome assembly GCF_007990345.1 of Gossypium hirsutum. Taxonomy (NCBI): domain Eukaryota; kingdom Viridiplantae; phylum Streptophyta; class Magnoliopsida; order Malvales; family Malvaceae; genus Gossypium; species Gossypium hirsutum. The sequence continues at coordinate 25,118,557 of NC_053446.1, forward strand.
TTTATTTGGGAACACATCAACATACCCAGGTGTAGCTTCGTTATGGATCACTTGGATGACTCACTTCCCCCACCTCTTTACAAGCTAAGTCATTGCAATATTATAGAAGAGTGGGTGGGCTTACTGAAGCTCAGTGAGTGCTCAAACATACTACAAATAAGCACAATAGTCAAGTTAGAATGTAGACATATAATAACAGTTCATAAATTATTACAACTCGCACAAAATAGTAACTAACACGACATAACAAAACTCATAAAATAAGCAGTGTACATATAATAAACAATTCGTATAAAATAGGTAGATCACATAAATTATCAATTCGCATCAAAGGTCAGTTCTTATGAGATAATAGTTCACACCAAATAGCAGTTCATACTACATAACAATTCATAACACATAATAGTTCATACCGCATCATAACTCATGTATTTCAAATAATGATAAATTGACAATTTTGTGATTATGGAACATATAGGGGACTCTATCACCACACATTGGATAAACGAATGTCCTTATAACACCTTACTTTTGGATTCAAAGAGCCCTACACTGTTTTCGATATGAGTGAAGAACGAATGATCACACTCTTCAACACTGTCGACTCATAGAGCCTTGCGCTGTCTCTGATGAATAGAGCAATGCTCTACATTCCATTATCTCTCCAATGCATCTTCGAGCCACAATGCCCATCGCAATAAAAAAGGGTGAGTGCTTACAATCCTATGGCATGTCAACTATATCCAATGGTTCCATAAGGTCACAATACCAACATATCTCTTTAATGCATTCATAATATTCAATATAATAGGGCTCGTAATTAACTAGAGCTCGCACATTACAACACAGTTCGCAATTCACAATTTGCAATAGAGCATGGTTCACAAATAATATAACTTTCATGCAACATATATTGCACTCATAATTATAGTTCACATATCATTCATGCCATAGCTCACATAAATCATAATTCGCATGTTTTATTTATCATAAGGGTCACAATAAATTAACTTACATACAATACATTTAAAATCTCATAATAAATAGTTTGGGAAATTAATATAGTTCGCGATATTAATCCAGATCACCGAATTAACACAATTCTCCATAATAATATAATTTGCCAAGTTAACACGATTCACAATATAACACAGTACACAAATATAACATGGCGTTGTTCGCACATAACATACAAAAGGGCTCACATGTGTCAGGTGATAAGGGTTCGCAACATGGGTAGCTCCCATATGGCTATGGCTCACGTGAAGGTAGGCTTGCATAAGGGTTTGGCTAACACACTACAACAAAATAGGTTTTTAACGATGTTTTTTGGCCCTATAAGTGCCACTAAAACAATTTGTAGCGTTCTGATAAGCGCCACAAAAAACTCTGCTAAAAATAACGCCGCTAAATTTTACGACATTTATGTGGAAAAACGCCGCTATAGAACATGACCTTTAGCGGCACTTTCCCCACAAACGCTGCTAAAGAACATGACCTTTAGCGTTGCTTTTCCTATAAACGCCGCTAAAGAACATGACCTTTAGTGGCGCTTTCCCCACAGATGCCACTAAAGAACATGACCTTTAGCGGCACTTTCCCCACAAACGCTGCTAAAGAACATGACCTTTAGCGGCACTTTTTCCAAAAATTCTTGTAAAGGTCATGGTCTTTAGTGGCGTTTTAGTAAAAGCGCCGCTAAAATTCATGGTTTTTGGCGACGTTTTTGGAAAAATGACACTAACTTTAGCAAATTTTTACCAACCCATTTTTATTCATATAGAACCCAAATTGTCAACATAATTTCTTGTAACGTCAAATCCAACCAAAAACTTCAAATTTAAATGATACTTCAAATCCAACGAAAGAAATATGTATATGATCTAAATTAATAAATGAAATAACAAAATATATTATATTCAAAATTTATATTGTTAAAATATTCTCACAATAAGAAAACAAACGTCTAAGATGGTAGATTCTATAACTGCTGAAACATCTTCATCATATTCTGAAGCTGTAGCTGGAGTTCATCATATTTTCTACTTGCCTTTGCTTCCCTCACTGCTGCCTCTGCTTTAACTTGTAGCTGGAGTTCATCATATTTTCTTTAAGCCTCTGCTTCTCTCGATGCTACCTCCGCTTTAAGTTGAGCAGTTTGCTCAACTGTGCTCGCTTGCATCTGAGCCATTTAGTCTTTTAACCTCTGAACTTCAGCTTGAGCTTGATTTCCTGAAGGCATGTATTGTTGCAAGCTGGATCCAAAATATTGGGTTGGGTTAACAAAAGATCCTTGAAATCAAACCCGATCATACCTTTCAGGACCCAAAACTTCAATAATAATTCGGTTATCAATTTCGTCAAGATTAATAGAACTATCACTTGAAGCGATCACTTCATACTCCGCCCTTTTATCCTTTAGTTTCTCCTAATAAATCAATCAAAGAGTTAGAAACGAAATATATAATCAAAACAAATGCAGCATAACTTAACATTATTTGCATTACAAATGACGAATTAAACCATTATAATTAAACATGATAAATATTTAAAATAATTCATATTTTATTAAGTAAATATGCCATAATTTCTGCAGCTTCAGTAATCATAGGAGATCCATCTTTCTTTCTATGTGTAATGTCAAAAAGTTGAAGGCTTCCAACTTTTTGATCATACGACAGTTCCTACAATATAATAGGAAAAATAATATTTAGTAGAAAGTAATTAATATTTGACACAATTAATAAATTTAAAATACCTCGTCACCAGCTACACAAGCAACACTTTTCGACCCAGCTGTGTGCGTGAATTTTTATTTTTGCCTACTTGTAGTTCCAACTCGCTCATGATCCTACATTATGAAATTATTATAACGTATGTAATAAATACTATAAACCGAAATAATTATAAGAGTTTGGAAGTACGTAATACCTCTCCTTTCTTTGAATTCCAAAATCTAACTGCATCTTCCCATTGGTACCTCAGTGTTCCCGGCGAGACATTTTGCAATTTCTCTTCGAGGCTTATATTTTTCTTAAAATATTCCTTCTTTAAAGCACTTTTATGGTCTTTTCCATTTTTTTCCTAATGTCTTCTTCACATAATTATCCGAGACCTCTAAAGTAAATCTCTCCAACAAATAACAAAAGTTTAGAAAGTAAATATAAATGAAACTTAAACCAAAGTATTATAAATTACATTCATGTTATTACTTTAATATTATTGAGAGCTTGATTTTTGTTACTATCAGGCATATGATGCCATGACTCGTAGTTGATAGGCAACAGATTGGCATTTCGTGCTATAATGCCCAAGTATCCTGCTAAAAGTCGAGCTTCTAATCCAATAGGCTGACCATAACTGTTTCTAGCCACTTTGACACACTCAACAGAATTTAACTCGTATAAATCTTTTAATAGCGTACGTCTTCGAGTTTTGCACCTCCCACCACTTTTAGTTAAAAAAAATAGTATATTATAATATAAGAATTTGAAACAAAAATCAATAATAAAAATCAATATGCATGTAAATTAAAGTTAACATTACTTTGAATTTTTGTAGGTTCGTCAACTGTATTCGAAACATTTGAAGATCCAATAGCAGTCTGTTGTTCACTATTTGTTTCTTTCGAATTTGGAGGATTTTGAATAATACTTAGATCTCGCAATCTTCTTCTAGGCATTTTATCTGCAGTACACATAAAATACTTGAAATATTAGTAACTAATTACAACAATAATAGTACATATAAAATAATTGAAATATTTAACAAGAACAATATTTAAATTATAATATTACATATAATTAAAAAATTGTAAAATCTTACTACATCATGATTCGTAAATATCTTCATCCATATCCTGGCGAACCCATTGAAATTGTGTACTAGTACTAGGGATAGTTTCATTTAAGTTTTGTTCTGGAAAAGGCAAAGTTTCTGATTTTTCGTCGATGTCGTCTTTACTTCCATTGCCCATGTCAAAAAATTATTTAGGGGTGTTACGGAGCACATTGTACCAACACTCATCAGTTGGATTTTTCGAGTAAAAAACTTATTTGACTTGAGAAGAAAATACATATGGCTTGTCTATCAATTGTTGTCTAGTGTGAATTAATCGAGAGAAGTTCACCATTGTAAAACCAAATTGATCTTTTTTAATTCCGCAAGCAGTATTAACATCCGCCCAATCACATCGAAATAAGACAACCTTTCATTTGCCATAGTAATCCAACTTAATAATGTCAATAAGAAGTCCATAATACTCCACATTTCCCTCAACAGGATTACTGTCCCTAGCATTAGCATAACTTGTAATTGAAGAATTAACAACTATTCCACAAATTTGAGTCCTCCTCAATCTTTCACAAGATTTTTGTATGAAACCTGAATCCATTAATGAGGAAGAAAATATATCTTTTTACTGCTCTATTCGGACCTTGGGAAAGCCATTTAACTTCGTCATTGATCCACTCAAAACCTATTGAATCGAAAGTAAATTGATTAATTATAAATGTTAGAAGAAAACATTATTATTTGTCAATGGAAGCTTCAGTTGCATACCGTTTGCCCTAATTATTCATGAAAATATTCTGTAAATAACTTATGAATCTCTCGATGTTGTAATCTTCGGTAGTGTAAATGAGATCTCAAGACTTGTTTGTACTCACTATGTTAAAAAGTGGATTACTTGGTTAGAAGACAAACAAATTAAAACAATAAATATTTATCAAATTCTAAAACTTACTTGTGTAATTGAATCATGGTGAAAAAGAACATAACAATGTGCTTGTACCCAAGATCTATCATCTAAGTGTGCAACTTCAACTTTACTGATTGGTTCTCCATAACTTCGAAATAGATAAGTTTCGGCTAAGTTATGATTAGTGAGTCCAACATTTCTACTTGGTCTATTCAGTCTTGGTTCAACATCTTCTAAATATCTAGATAACGCTTATTACGACAATAAGACTTCAATTCGCATAGGAACCTAAATGTGATATACAACATTATCAAAAGTTGTAACTAAAGGTATATTCATGAATGAATGAAAAATTTACAAATAAATTAGTACCTCTCTATAGGATATATCCACCAATAGAAAACCAGTCCACCAAGTTTTGCTTCATGAGGGAGATGGATTAGCAAGTGCACCATAATAATGAAGAACAAAGGTGGAAAGATCTTCTCCAAATTGTATAAAGTCAAGGCGGCTTGATCTTGTACTTTAATCAAGTTCTTTAACAATCAAAACTTTGACACAAATAGCTTTTATTATATTGGATAGTTCAATTATACAAGACGTCACCTTTTTTGACATACAACATTGTAAAGCAACGACAGTAAATCTTACATCAAGATGTGATAATCATGTGATTTTAGGAAATATAGTCTTTGATCTTTAAGACTCACACATTGAGATATATTTGATGTATATGCATCTGAGACCTTTATATCCTTCAACACTGTACAAAATACTTCTTTTTCTTTCTTCGACATTGCAAAAATAGAAGGTGGCAACCGAGATTTTCTATTCGGAAGTAATTAGGGATGAAAATCACGCTAAATTCCCATGTCAACTAGATCAAGTCGACTCTGAAGATTGTCTTTCGATTTTCTATCGACATTCAAAATTGTCCCAATGATTTTCTCGCAAACATTCTTTTCAATAAGCATGACATCAAGGTTGTGTCACAAAATGTGATGCTCCCTATAAGAAAAATCAAAAAAATACTTCTTTTTTTCCACAAGTCCACCTCATTAGGATCATCCTCTTCATCAGATTCATCATCAATCTGCCAGTCAACATCGCCAGCATACGCCTCCCTTGGTCTTCTCTTTGTTTGCGTGTTGGGTGGTTGATTCATCTTACCATAATTGAAATTGATATCTTTTAACATGAACAAGATTTCAAATCCAATGGTCTCCTCAGGAGCTTCTCTGAACTCTTTAGTACCATCAAATAGAGTCCTCTGAAATTTAAATCTATGATTTCCATCTAACCATTGACGATGTCCCATATAAGAGAACTTCTTCCCATTATATAACCACTTCGAACATGCTTGCGTCGCACAACAAGGACAAACATAACGTCTTTTGGTAGTCCAACCAGATAAATTGGCATAAGCCGGGAAATCATTAATAGTCTACAACAAAGCTGCACGTAAATAAAAGTTCTCATTTCTCAAGACATCATATGTTTCAACACCCACCCATAACTGTTTCAACTATTTAATAATTGGCTGTATATAAATGTTAATATCATTCCCAAGACCTTTCTCTCTAGGGATAATCATGGATAAGATAAATGAAGATTGCTTCATGCAAAACCACGGAGGAAAATTGTAAGGCACAAGCACCACAAGCCAAGTACAGTACGGAGTACTCATGATTTTAAAAGGATTAAATCCATCAGATGCTATCCCAAGCCTCACATTTCGAGGATCGCTTGTAAAGCTTGGAAATTTATTGTCAAATGATTTTCACGCTAAAGAATTCATAAAATTCCTTAATAATTCATCATCAGTTCTTTGATCATGATGCCACCTCATAGACTCGGCTATCTTTGACGAAATGAAAAGCCTTTGAAGCCTTGGTATTAGTGGAAAATATCGCAAAATCTTTATTGGATTCTTTCTTAACTGTGCCTCACATTCATCCTCATTCAAATCTTCTGTATTCCCATTCATCCAACGAGATTTACCGTAAACATGGCAAGACTATTGGTTTTTTCGAACACCCCAATACAACATGCAGTCATTTGGGCAACTATGAATTTTGTCGTACCCGAGGCCTAAATCTTTTATCAGTTTCTTCATGTCTTTATATGAATGGGGGATTTTTGCAAACGGAAACATATCTCTCAAAAACTCTAACAGCAACGTAAAAGAGTTTCTGGTCCACCCTCCTAAACATTTTAAGTGAAAAAGACGAATGCAGAAGGACAATTTTTGAAAATTTCAATCCTTCATAAAGTCCTTCATTCATTTCATTTAGTAACTTGTAGAACTTCACTGCTTCTCCATTTGGCTTTTCATCAGGTACACTTCTTCCCATTTCGATAAAAACATCTCCACCAATATCACAATTATCAGATGCAATAATTTCAGGTGGAAACTATTGCAAACCATGACTGTGCATATTAAATGTATCCTGCAACATACTTTTCATGTCATCTTCTCTAACAGACTAATGGTAAGCTTTATGAGGATAAGCCGAATTAATCGTTGAAGAGGTTCTACGAGGTGTACACTCTCCATGGAAAATTCATTTTTTATACCCCCGAATAAAGCCATCAACAAATATGTTTGTAGACAATTTCACGAATATGCCAATTGATGTTGGCACACTTCTTACACGGGCAAAGAATCATATTCTCTTGGCCTACATTTTGAAATGCAAAATTTAGAAAAGTTTGTACTCCATTTCGATAATCGTTGCTTACCCTTGACAAATTCATCCAACTCTTATCCATTTCGTAGTTCTTGAAGTCTAAAGTGGACAATAAATTATGGTTACTTAAGTGTTCTAAATTGATTTAAATCATGTCATTGTACTAAAATAGATAATAAATATAAAGTATCAAGTATCTAATGGGTGTAAACTAATTCAAGTAAGTTGTTTATTTATAAGTATAATTAAGAGTAGGGAAAAACAATAGTGTTGCCCAAATTTTTGTGATTTTTATATATTTTGATCCAAAGTTTTATATAAGTTATGATATGATATATATTTATGTATTATGTAAGTTACGTAAGTTATGATCCAAAGTTTTTTTTATTCTTTAAATATTTATGTAAGTTATGATAATCATAAACTTTAAATGTTTATGTAAGTTATGATTATCATCTTTAAATTTTAACCTTTTAATTATACTCTTTTAATTTCTAAATTTGTGTTTTTTTATCACCTTTATGTTTACTATACTTAAAAAGACAAAAATTAACAAATTAATAATTATATGTTAAAAAGTTAATATTTGTTAATTTTTCATCTATTTTGAGTTAATATTTAAATTAATTTTCCATGAACTTTTTAACTTTATACTACACATTAAAATCTATCAATTTAAATTTTAAATTTAAAACAAAAAAAATTAAAATTAAAATTGTGTTACGGATTTTATGAAAGGATAAATAAATTTTAAAAATATAGATAAACAATATTTATCTTTATGATAATTAAATATATTTATTTTTATGATAATATTTATGAAAAATATTAAAATAATTTTAACATTAAGATAAATATTATTTTCCTTTAAAAAAATTATTTTAATGAAATAATATTTATTTCTATTATAAATATTATATTATGTTTTATTTTTGAAATTTGAACTTTAAGCTATGTATTTTTAAGGATAAATAAAAAAATATTAATTAAATTAAATTTTCTATGAAAATTTTAACTTTAAAACTAAATATAAAAATTCATGAATTTAAATTTAGAATTTAAAATAATAAATTAATAACACAATTAAAATAAAAAAGTTAGAACTCAAGTTATCTTAATTTTAAAATAAAAATAAAAATTTAGAATCAAAACTAAAATAAATAATAAAAATTAGATTAAATAGAAAGATATCAATAAAATAAGATACAATAACGAAGTTACTTAAATGAAACAAGGACTTAAATCGTAACCATGAAAAATACAAGATTTGAATATCCATTCCCATGTGAAATATCAACATTGATTATTTAAATTGATTATTCTGTTTTTTATTATTATTAAAGATATTAAAGATTTGTTATTTCTTTTGTTTACTTCTTTTCATTTTGTTTATTTTGTCAATACTAAAATTAATCATATTTAAACGATACGTGATAAGTGCAAAACATAATTGAACTAAACGGTTCTACTTAATATCAAAATTCAATAAATTGAACTAAATTAATTTTTTTAAAAACGCATAATTGAACAAGCAGTTTTACTTTGTATAACAGAATAAATGGTTCCACTTAATATCAAAACTCAATAAATTGAACTAAATTAACCTTTTTAAAAATTCATAATTGAACAAACGTTTTTACTTAATATCAAATTTCAATAAATCAAACTAAATTAAGCTTTTGGAAATGTATAACTAAATAAATGGGTTCGCGTAATATAAAAACTTAATAAATTGAACTAAATTAACCTTTTTAAAAACACATAATTAAACAAACAATTTTACTTAATAATTAATCGAACTAAACTAACGAAATTAATTCAATTACAATCAAGTTTTAGTGCAACTAATGCTAAACCCTAATTATTGAGTTAAATTAATCATTAAAATGTAAGAATTAATTTAAATGTCACAAAATATGTAAATTTATAGACTGAAATGGAAACAAAAAAACCCTTTCAAATTGATTACAAAAAAGGAATGAATATTCAACCAAACTTTCCTAATAATCAACACCATGGAACATTATGATACCCAAAACATTCAGGCAAACAGTTTGCAAGTATAGAACAATGAAGGCTTTAAATATTGGACAATGAAGGCTTTAACAGTTTGCAAGTAACATATCCAGAGAAAGACAATAGCATGCTCAATGTAAATGTTGTCACTCATCTTCAATTTCATGAAATGGCAAAGCATGCAAAAAGGTTTACAACTAAACAACCTATTGAAATTCAACTCCATTCTCAAAGTATTTATATTTCCAAGCATCAAATATCAAGCGAAGAGAAAGCATCAGTTTTAAATATAAGGGTGAAATTCACTGCTATTACCTTTACAAACTTTGGCCTGCTTAATTCGATCTGACCAAAAAAGAGAAAGAAATAGAAAATTTGGAGCTCAGTAACTATCCTGCAAAAGCGTGCTCTATATTAAGAACTTGCTGATGTAAAAACTCAACTATACCAGCCTTAGTAAAAAAGGGAAAATGATACATACCAGCATAATAAAGATGCCAAACTGTAATTCTATTTTTTAGTATACGTACCAGACCAGAGTTAACATTAGCCTAAAGTTTAGAGGATAAATGTGACATTAACCTAAAAAATCAAAGAGGTTTTCACCCTAACATTCGAGTTATATTTTCCAAACCCTCATAATCTTTTAATTTGTTTAAATTTATACTATTACATAGCTTTATATCAGGGTGGTTGTTATCATATCGATAATGGTTGTATCAAACAGTGTATATTATTTTGGTCCTTAATTGGTACCAAATAATTTAAATTTCATTATGATCAAGATTTTCCATGTATTTTAACCTTTCATATATTTATACTTATTTCAATCACTACTAACTTAAATTGGTGCGTAACAAGATTAGTACAAAATTTAGACTCATTTTTCGAACCCAAACCTAAAAAACAGTCCTAATAATTTTTACCGGCCTTGTCATGATTAGCTCTATAATGGAGGGCCTTAGTTCGAAGAAAAGAAAAACCTTAAAAATTGCTAGTGGAGTGGGGTGGCACTGGCAACATTTTGTAAACTCAAAATGATACATTAAAATATGACACTGATACATTAAAAACTACCTCAGTTTACATATAAACTTGAAGTGAAATCAGTAATTTAGGCCTGGTTAGGTGTTAGATTCAAGGATTGGTATTCATTTGGAATTTTCCTCAAGGCAGGCAAACAATTAAACCATGATGAGTAAATCCCAATCTCAAAGAACAAATAGTAAAGTAAAAATAATTCTACAGAAAACCAAAAACCTCTAACACTCTCTGGTTTTGTAAAAAAAATTTGATACCAATTTATTTAGTTCGTATTTGTAATTCTACAGTGAAGTAATAATGCAAATTCACAAAACTACTTAGTTCATAACATAAAATTTGTAGATAAAAATAAATTAAATAATCGTTCAATTTCTCACCTGTAACACTCCCTGGTTCTGTAAACAAATTTTGATTTTGCACAATTGATTTTCACAAAAAACCTGAAATAAAACAAGAATCCGAATATTGCACAGATGAAAACGCTAGACTTCTTTTTTTAATTTTTCTCGAGAAACAAACGGAAAAAACTTACATGGCGATGCGGAAAAGGAGTGTCAACGGTGATGCAATAAATGGGACAGTCAACGGTGATGCAGTAGATGGTCGAGGAAAATCTAAGGGATTTGGGGATTTTGATTTGGGGGAAATTTTTAGGGGAAAAATTAAGGATTTAGGGAAAATAAGGGATTTCAGGGATATGAGTTGGGGATAAAATTGAGCAGATCAAAACGGTGCTGTTTCATTTAAAATAAAATGATACTTTGCGGCCTTTTTCTCAGTGCTGCTAATGCTTGACCTTTTGCGGTGTTTTTCTCATAAACGCTGCTAATGCTTGACCTTTTGAGGCATTTTTCTCATAAATGCTGCTACTGCTTTACCTATTGCGACATTTTTCCGTCCAAACGCCACTAAAAACGCCGCTAAAACTTTAAATTCCTATAGAGACACCATGGTAAGGTTCGCACTTTGTCATACAAGAAAGCATGTTAACATACAAGGTTTCACATGTCATATACAAGGTTCACATATTATACTTCAGGGCTCACAATAAAATATAACGTAGTTCGCATGCATATAAAACAAGGTTCACATACCAACACACATAGAAGGTTCATATATTAATGAAGCAGAGGTTAGTATATGTTACCTTAGCCTGCGTATTGGAGTGTAAATGCAGTATATCAGACCACTCACCTTAGCAACCATTGCTTCAACTACCATGCTCAAGTAAGTTTTTATTTGCCTTTGTCCATGCTTGTGAAGGCTCCCAAATGAATTGACACTTTTCATACACATAAAACACATTACAAAGGCATTAATAACAACAACAAACATCATTAAATCATTCCAAAATCATAGATCAAAGCCTCTTAAACTTTATATCGAAAACTTAACTAGTTTTGCCGAAATAGGTGTTTAACCACTCTAATCTCACTTCTAAGCTTAGATTTCAACTTCATACATCCTAAATATCATCCAATTATAGATCTCAACCATCAATTTTATCTAATTACACCGATCTAATTTTTCTGGTAAATCAAGCTTATGTGATCTTTTAAAAGGGGAAAACATTCAATTTGCTTAATTTCATTAAGGATTTGTTAAATTAAGATAAAATACCTTTTAATTATTTTAATTGGCTAAAATATTCTTTAAGTCTCTGTACTCTTTGGATATTTGAAATTTAATCCCTCTATTTTTTAGATTTAAAGCTCTAAGTCTAATTATTGATATCATTAAAATTCTTTTTTAATTTAAGATTTAGTACAAAACCATTTTTTTGTTACATGACCATCACGTGATTTTTTTTATTTCAAAATATTACATCATTGAATTTATTAAAAAAATTAACGGTGTTAACAATTAGACCTGATTTTTAAATCTAAAAAAATTTCCAAAAATATAAATAGAGACACTAAATTTTAAATACAGAAAAAGTACAAGACTTGGAGAATATAATTATTTCAACTGTTTTAATTTTATTTATTTACTTAAACATATTTTAAGGCAAATTTACCCATATATGCTGGAAAAAAGTCAATTGAAAAACTATGTCAATTTTATGAAAATGTACCGATCTATGTTGTTTTTGTAGAGAAAAAGGAAAATGTGTCCTATAGGACATGTTTTCTTCACTTTCCTAAAAACACATCTTGCATGGCGCATTTTATCTGCAAGATCAGTGAAAACGCATCTCGTAGGATGCATTTTCTGTCCAATGCTAACTTCCCAACAGGCAAAAATCCAAAATGACTATTTTACCCCTATATAAACCCTACAATTCTTATTTTCTTCAATTCAACTCTCAACTCTCAAAATTCAACTCTCAACTCTCAATTTATTGTTCTCGATTTTTTATTCTAAATTCAAAATTCCCAAATCTTTTTAAAAATACATTATCTAAATCCTTGGATTTTATTTTATTCAAATTTTTATGGCATATCAACTTATTCGTTTAGATGACAAGCACATCTCCAACGTTAAATTACAAATGGTAAGAAAATATTATTTAATTATTTAATTTCAAATAGTTAGTTACTATGTTGTTCAGATTATTAATTTTTTATGTTTATATACCCAAGCCAAAGATAGAATGTAACACCCCTATCCCATATCTGTTGTCGGATTAGGGATATGAAGTGTTACTATACAGATCAGACACATATAATATTATTTAAACATACATTTACTAAATTACAAATCAAAAATCCAAATCAAATGTTATCCATATCAAACACACATTTATGAACCTTATTTCAAGTATACGAGACCTAAAAATGACTTTGGAAACAATCAGGGATCAATCTAAATTAAACGGAAAACTTGGAAAAATTTTGAAAATAGAGGTCACAGGGATATGGTTGTGTGGCCAACTGTGTGACAGACCGTGTAACCTTTGAAATGATTTCACACGGCTGTGTAGCAGGTTGTGTGTTAGACCATTTTTGATTCAATGTTGGGTTACACGACTATGTCACAAGTTGTGTCCCAGACCGTGTGGCAAACTATTTTATTACACACGGTCGCGTGAAGAGACTGTGTGTAGCAAATGGTCGTGTGATAGCCCGTGTCCCAGGCCGTGTGCACCAAAATTTGCTTCTAAAATAAGGCAAATTTCACACCTATCTTGGGTACCAAGTCAAGCCTAAAACCAACCTTTTTATACCATCAAAAACTCCTTCAAATAAATCGAAAACATGTAAAAAATACACAACCTATGTGCCTAACCAATTTGCCCTCATTGACACCACAATCCAATCATCAAATAAATTTACACTCAACCTTAACAAATTCATACATTCTATCCATTCGAACATAAAAAAAAACTATCAACATTATCATCACCACTTCATACCATATATCAACCTAAGTACCAATTCAATATGACCATTAATACATGCTTCAAAAAGTACCAAGCTTATAATACATGTATTAACTTTACATATCCAAGCACTTGCAACTTAAATATACAACATATTCAAACAAACACAAAATAAGCATCCTATATACATGTCACATATAACCACCAACCAAGACTTCAAAATCTACCAATGATAGTCGATGATATGTGTGAGCTCCGATGATTCGACCAACACAATCCAAAAGTTCAAAATCTATAGAAAAGTAATAACCAAAGTAAGTATGTGAAATACTTAGTAAGTTTCCACAATTCAAATCAATACTTACCATGCTCATTAAATAGTTAATTTCAACTAATGGATAAAACTTCAACCTTGTTACAGCATAATCCAATGATTTCATGTCAATATCATTCAAATGTACGGATAATTAGAATTCATAATTCATTTATTTCATTGAGGTAGTTTTGTATCAATTAACTTTTATTCTTTCGATGGATCTTTGTAAAAGTATTCAAATACATGAGTCTAGAAATAGATAATGCTCGTAAAAGCTAATAAGGTACGGATTAAATATGTCAGGTTACCCGTTCGGGCTAAACTAATGACAACACATATAAACTAGCCTGAACAGGGCTAGGTATACATGTAAAATGACAACGTATTACCATTCTAGGCTAAATCCAAGTCACATGTACATTCGAGTCTACAACACATGCAGGGACTCGAACCAGATTAGAAATTTAGACAAAAATGTTATGTAAGAAACTTTTACTCGATCTATCGCAATTATTTCAGAAATTTAGTATAATTAGCATATATCAATTTGATTCAACAATTTTGAAATTATATAAATATAAATAACAGTACTTAATAACAAATTGTAACAAAAAAAATTGTAGAAACTTACCTGTCAAGGGATTCGACTAACAAGGACTAATAAACGGTTTTCCCTTTTCCTCACACGTCCTCCGATCGTTGAACTTCTTGATCTAAAGTATAATTTAATTCAATTAAACCAATTCAAACCACACAAAAAATTAATTTGTGCATTTAAGTCTTTTCAATTGCATTTTACAAATTTACCCCTAAACTTTATCATTTATGCAATTTAGTCTTTAAACCCTTAAATATCAAATTGAACACATTAAAATTCAACCAAGCTAGCTAAAATTATGATAACTCTAGAATAGCCCATAATCATTTCAATTTCACATAAATTCATAAAATTTCACAACTTTAACAAATTAATCCTTAACATCAAAGTCATTAAAAATTTCTTTACAAAATAGTTTTATTTAGGTATCAAGCTTACAAAACTATCATTAACCTTCAAAAACTTCACAAATTTAATGATGACACAAATCAAAACATTCAATAGTTTTGCAAATTAACACTCGAGTTAGCTGGACCTAGTTGTAACGATCTCGAAAACATAAAAATTACTATAAACGAAATTGAAATTGACTTACATGCAAGATATAAGCTTGACCGAAGCTTTTGGGGTTTTAATGGTGGATTCGGTTGGCAAAAAAAATGAAGAAGATGGTAACTATTGTTTTTCTTTAATTTATGTTTTCTTTAATTAATTTACCTTTTTACCCTTGACATTTAACTAAAATTTTCATGATTTAGCAACCATGAACCGTCCACTATAATAAAGGATGGTCTAATTATCATTTAAGACCATCAAAACATAACTTTTTAGTCATTTAATCCCTTTTTCTAATAATCAGTAATTTTTATAGCTTTCACAAATTAGTCCTTTTTACTTAATTACCTAACTAAACTTTAAAATTTCTTAATAAAAATTTAATACGACATTATATAAATTCTATTAATATTAAATAATTAACAATTCATTGACTTACTAGTTGGAATAGTGGTCTCGGAACCACTGTTCCGACACTACTGAAAAACGAAATGTCACATAGAATTTTGGAGACGTACATAAACAACTTAAGCGAAGGTGCACCGGAGGTCATTCATGGACACTTGTGAGATGAAGGCTTTTTATATATGGCTCGCATGCTTGGGAGGACTAAATTGGATCCCCCACTCATCTGTGCTTTGGTCGAGAGATGGAAACCGGAGATGCACACGTTCCATATTCGCTATGGAGAGTGTACAATTACACTCAAGGACATCAATTTACATTTCGGTGTACTGGTCGATGGGGATGTCGTTATTGGGCCAATTATTAGTGCCGATTGGAGTGCAACATGTGAGCAATTGCTGGGGAAGATGCTGAATAGGTTTAGGGGTAGTCGGATCGAGATGAGTTAGATGGAGGGAAACTTTCAAAATATCGATGTTTCAATGAGCGACGTTGAAAATGAGTAATTCACGCACACATTCATCTTGAGGTTGATCGGGGGTCTGCTATTGTCAGATAAATCTCGCAATTTGGTACACTTGAGGTGGCTACTACTATTAGTTAACTTGAGGAAGCGGGACGACTTAGCTAGGAATTGTCGGTGTTGGCAACATTGTACCGATAAATGTGTCAGGCAACGATACCAAAAAAGCTAAAAGAGGCGGTTGTATGCTCCTTCAATTGTAGGCATGGTATCAATTACCATTCTACACCCCCGGATGCAAGTCCCTTACGAATTCCCACTTGTAACATGCTAAAATTAATTTGATAATATTGTTACCGTATCGAAATTTTCTTTATTGCAATTTTGAAATAACATATTTTTTGTATAGCTGGAATAATCCTGCGAGACATAGTGGTATACCTACCGAGCTCGAGGACATCCGACTAGTTTTAGATTAATAAACAGAAGAGGAGGTTAGTTTATTAATTTCAAAGTTGTCAGTTTTTTATTCCAAAATTTTAAATTAAATATTCGACAGTTGCTGAAATTTATAAATTCATATTGTAGTTTATATGGATGCCATATGCAGATTCAAGGATTCAAGAATGCATCCCAAACAAATTTTTGGCCAATCGTAGAATTTGGTACGTGAAAGTGTTTTTGGTTGTCTTTGTAACGGTCGAAATGCACGAATTTGGCCGAGTGATACAACAGTTAGGGTGTATGCAACATATTCTGCCGCAACCTCCAAAGTTCAATGACCTATACAAGATCGATATGCGTGGGAGACTTGATGAATATTAGGCAACATTTCACAAGAAGTATATCGAGTTTTGGCAGTACAGGTATGATTACTTGCCAAAGCGTGAACCATTTCTCATGTCGAAGTTGGTGACATCTTTGGATTACAGGGATTGGTTTAGGCATCACGGGAAGCCGTATCTACTACTGGCTTTAGAAAGGAGTAGGCAACATCACCGTAGGAGGCCAAGACAAGGGTCCATCAATCTCAGGTAGAGAGGAGATGCTGCGGAGGGATCAATATCTCTGGCACATGCACACGAGGACCTGATTGCCATGCAACCTCCCAGTCAGTATGGTTTATTTATTCCTTTCACAAACCCATTTTATTTTACACCATCATCACAACACACACAATTGTTCTTCGCAACAACACATACGACACCAGTTTATTTTACACGAGCACCACATCACGCACAATCATTCCCTACACCAACACATTCATCACTACTTTATTTCACACAAGCACCATTACATGAGCAACCATTTCCTGCACTAACACATTCATCGCCAATTTATTTTACACAAGCATCACAACATGCGCAATCATTCCCTACACCGACAACATCAACAGTTTATTTTTCACAAGCACTACATCATGCACAATCATTCCATGCACCGATACCTTCCTCAATGCTATATGTCGTATGACTGCTACCTACCATATTGTATTACACGCCCTATCCGTTAATTGTACGGACGCATCCAGTATCACTGATAATGTCACAAACACCCCGAATATCGTTGTTCTTTCGAGCTGGGCTGTCCTCGCATACGCTGACTCGATTGGGGGGATGCACTGTGGGCAGCTATGACATGGTCGCAGTCATCCATGGAGGAGGGAGATGAGGCCAGTGATCAACCCTAACCTACACATGAGGAGGAGGTCGAAGTATGTGCATAACATACCCATGTTGACTATATGTCGTCGCTCTGCCTCATTCTTATATAGACCCATGTAGTTAGACCTTATGTGATACAACCCGGGATAAAAAAATTCTTATTTTACCTCGCCCCATTCCCTATATAAATGCATTAAACCTAAACCTAATCACCCGCATCTCTAAATTGTTTTTTCTTTCTCCTACGTCTTAAATTTTCGGGTTTGACGATTTATTTCCCTCTCTTTGAGAGAGACATAGTCTTAGTTTTAAGTTATTTTTGGGTTCACAATGATGTCGTGTAGCCGGGTGGCCTACAAATTTCACTTGTCGTGTGAGTATCGAGCCATCACCCGAGGATTCAGGATCATATTGCAACTCAAGGTCAAAGTTGACGGTGATTAGACCGTCTTGGGTTGAAGTGTAACTAAAGCTTCAAGTTTACAAAGGTTATACTGCCAAGTGACAGAACATAACTTTGGCCTTAATTGGCGCTGGTTATGCGGGCACGACAACGATATTTTTCATCATCAAAGAAGGAAACTAGTCACCATAGAAACATAGGTATGAGGAAGACATGCGCAGTGGCGTTTTAGTATAATCAAGTAATTCGGTGGATATGGATAAAACAAATTACTTGATTGTAATAAAATGTCATTGCATTTGTCTTCCTCGTATTTATGTTTCTGTGATGAATAGCTTCCTCCCTTGATGATGAGAAACTCGTTGCCGTGCCCACATAATCACTGCCAACTCCATCTCTTGATAGCATAACCTTTGTAAAATTGAATCCCTAGTTACACTTCAACTAGAGATCGTAAAACCACTGTCAACTGGGACCTGGAGTTGCAACGCAATCCTGCTTCTCGGTTGATTGCTCCACACTCACATGCCAGATGAAATTCGTAAGTCACTCAGCTATATGGCACCACCATAAATTCAAACATACCTTAAAACTATAACAATGTTTATCTTGAACACGGGAAAAGATAAATCTACAATCTTCTAATTTCAAACTGCAAGAAAAAAAATGAAAAAAAATAATTTAGTAAAGTGAAAATGCATCCTATAGGGCGCGTTTTCACTGATCTTGCAGATAAAACGCTCCACGTAGGACGCATTTCTAGGAAAGAGAAGAAAATGTATCCTACGTGGCACAATTTCTCTGCAAGATGAGTGAAAACACTACCTGTAGGTCGCGTTTTCCTTTCTCTCTCCAAAAATAGATTAGATCGATAAATTTTTAGAAATTTGACATAGTTTCTTAATTGATTTTTTTTCAGCATATATAGGTAAATTTGTTGTATTTTAAATTAATTATGTAACCTATTTAGTTAATTTATTTATTGAACTGCCGTTTTCTAGTTACAATAAATTAAGCGTTAATTAGTATTTCAATTTTCCACCCTTAATTTATTGAGAGAAGACTTGTTCTTCGATGAACGTTTTGAAATAAAGCAAATGAAAATTTCAAAACAACAGAACATTCAGTTGAAATGCATACAAAGAAAATACTAATCTTACTTTCTAAAACTAAAGAAGAGCCGTCAAAATAGAAATTAAGATGCGATAATTTTGAAACTTTGCTTTCGTTGAATCAAATCAAAACAATTCCTTTCAACGAAAGTGTGAGCGCAGAGTTATAATCTTTGTAATACCCAAATTTTACCCGGACTACAAAAACAGTCCAAATTACAATGGGCTTATGTGGCCCAAAACCCGAAATGAACAGAGGCCCAAAACGATGGCCCAAAATAATGTCAGAAACTCCTAGGGTTTCTGAGGAAACTTTCGCACCGCAGCCACCAAGCACCACGAGCTGAAATCTTCACCTGCAACAGAAATGGCAAGAAAATCAAAGATTACGAATCAAATATGAGCAAGATTTGATTCTTTATATTATTATTTTCATAATGGCTATAAAAGCATATTGAATATACTGTAATAAGGGAATTTTTTGGGGGGGAAGACGGAAAATAGAGAGAAGTACCGAGAGAAATACAAAGGCAAATAGAAAATTTTCTTTTTGAATACAAAGGTTTTTTTCTCTCTATATTACCTTGAGGATTATGGTTCTTTTATTTTTCATTTATACATATATATATATTTGTAGTTTTTTTATTTCTTTATTTATTTTTGCCTAAAATATAAAGAAAGGAGGAAAGGGCATACTTCTCACGTCGGAATCGCCGGATTAGTGCCGTCTCTATTGCAATCGGAGCATCGACAAGAGTGAACGGCGGCGTCAGGGGGCTAGGGTTAAAAACCCTAGCAGAGAGCCTTTTTTTTTGTTTTATTTTTTTTTCTTATGCTGCAAACAATGTTTATTTTAAAAAAACTGTTTTAAATCATGCTAGCGAAACGGTGCCGTTTAGAAGGCCAGACCCGCGCGTCGACTCGACCCGCAATCAGGGTCCGCCAGTTCTGGCTTGAATGGGAAATTTGAGCATATGGTCCGTTCGAGTTTTCAATCATTTTAATTTATTTTTTTACTTTTTTAAATTGAACCTTAAAATTTTGGCGGGCTTCCGATTTGATCCCGATAAAGCGGTGCGTATTAAAGGGTAGGGATACTTTCCCATTCGATCCCTCTGAGTTATCCACGCCTTAAAATTAGGTCCTTTATTTATTTTATTTACGTTTGGTCCTCTAATTTTGTTTTAGGTTCATTTTAATCCTTACTAGTTTAGTTTAAGATTTTTATTTTTTTAAATTATTTATAAAATGTATATATACTCTTTATATCTTAGTTTCAAAAACCTTTTTTGTGCTTTTATAAATGTGTATACACGTATATTTATATATATATTACATGTATATTATTCTTCATATTTTCTACAGACAAATACATATATATATTCTTACACTATTTTAAATTATCGTAAATATATTTTCCACATTTTTTATAGTATATGTATATATTTTAAACTTTTATAAATACATGTAAATACGTTTTATCTTTATTTCCTAATTTTTATATACATATATTTTTACATTTTATAATACATATGTTTTTTTGAAAATGCTTAAATGCATATTTATATCTTTAACACATATATTTAAAAATTTTACATATGTATATTTAAATATTTTTCTTTATTTTCATAAATGCATTATATAAATTTTATAATTCAAATTTTATATTTTATTTCTCATAATTCCAATGCATATGTTACGCGCTCTCTTTTCTTTATTTATTTATTTTTATTTTTTCTTGATTTATGTTTTCATATTTTTATTTATTTGATACTTTGCATGTTATCGATTTTGTTTATTCATATTATTTCTATTCCATTGTAATATTTATTATTGCATTGTATATTTAATGTAGCATCACATCATTTTTGTACTCGGTTTCAAACTTTTCAAAAATGAGAGAATGCTTGTATTTAGGATTTTCAAGGAAATTGCGCCCTAACGTATTGGGTTTTGATTTTCTTCGTTAAATCTAACAATCGAGCATTTCTCTTTAATCAAAAAAATAATAACTCTATTGGGAATTCAACACGTTGTGTCCTAACGTATTGGATGTGACGCATTGATTTCTCAAAATGAAGATTTTTTCTAAAAAATAATAAAGGAAATATTCCAAGTTTGGGATTTTGGAGGAATTGTGCCCTAACGTATTGGGTCGCGATTTCTTAAATCTTGAATAAATGGATATTCTTTTAAATTTTTATTACACGAGTATTCTGGCCTAATTCATTTTTTGAGGAAATTAGAATGTCGTGCCCTAACGCATTGGGTGTGACATTTTCTTTCTCTGAAATGATAAGGGTCTTAATACGTAACGTTTTTAAGTTTTTTGCTAAGGATTATATATTTTCAAATTTTCGACATTAAGACATTAATTAATTAACTAGGTACCAATTTTTGGGCGTTATGAGGGTGCTAATCCTTCCTCATACGTAACCGAATCCCGAACTCATTTTTCTAAAATTCGTAGACCAAAGTCGTTTTTAGGTGACCCAATCACACTTTAATAAAAGATTGGTGGCGACTCCAAATTTTCATCGACAACTAAATTTTTGTTTTTTTCAAAAAAATAAAAAAATGGTTTCGACAGCTTAGTGACTCCACTGGGGACTTTTTTAAAAAATGAGTCAAGCCACAAAGTTGATTAATTTTTGTCTTATGGTCGAGAAAATATTTTTTAAAAAATTCATGAGATCCTTTTGCATTCATTATTTTCTTGCTTAATTGACCTTTGCATTATACATTACATGAGTTGAATGATTTTACCCTTTTAAGTGAGAGTGAGAAACTATTCCTTCGTGAGGTTTTCACCTCCGTATAGGATAGTGGATCGCTTTCGAAATACATAGGTACCTATGCCTTTGTGAGATTATCATCTCCGTATAGTCATAGGGAAAATGTGTTCCCCTGAACCGAACTTAATCTATATGAGCCTATAATGGGTGAAGATCGAGGAATCTGCTGGTTCGGGTACCCTTACTTTAGAACCGAACCGCATATAATGAGCCTTAGGAGCCTACCCTAGGTAGAATCATACCGAATGCCTAGAGGTCACCCAAAAATTTGGTTTAAATTTACGATCATTTTTTTGTATTTTGTCCATTTTTGTTACGATTATAATTACTTCGGTTTGTAATTACTTTATTGGTTTGAATTTTGATGTTTCTGCATATTGCATTACATAACCACTCGATTATATCCTTTTAAGTGGGAGTAAGAAGCTATTTCCTTCGTGAGGTCTTCACCTCCGTGCAGGATAGCGGATTGCTTTCGGGATACATCCGTATCTATGTCTTCATGAGATTTTCATCTCCGTGCAGCCATAGGGAAATGTATTCCCCTGAACTGAACTTGGTCCGTACAAGCCTATAATGGGTGAGGATCGAGGAATCTGCTAGTTCGGGTACCCTTGCTCTAGAAGCCAAACCTTATATAATGAACCTTAGGAATCCACCCTAGGTAGAACTATACTAAACCCTAGTAGATATCCGAGTAGGACTTTTACTATTATATTCTATGTTTATATGATACTGACTTTTTGTGTTTTATTTTGATTGCATGACATGACATTGCAATTGCATCTTAAAAAAGAGGTGTTGATTCACGTTCAGTTGCAAAATAGAGAGCTTGTCATAAGAAAATGGGTTTCTTGATAAAGTGAATGACAATATGGTTGTCCGAATATGGTCCAAGAAAATGTGATAAGAAAAGGATGATAGTTTAATGGAGGATTACACGACTATGGCTCCGTTGCCCAAGGATTCAAGATGACAAAGATTATTCAAGAGCCGCTGAACTTTCTTAAAGAGAAGCCAACGAGCATCACGAGGATGAGTGAGCAACGAATTGTGGCCCGGATCGAGCAAAAAGGAGATAGAAGAGACGTCTTTTTTGAAAAGTTCGTGAGATTTATCTTAACACTCGAATGAAGAAGAGGATCGAATGTCTTCGCCTATGAGGGCAAGGCCGTATAAATATTCATTTTATGTAAAGAGATTTGTTTTCTAGTAAAGTTCTCTAAATGGAGTTGAATCAGAATCAACGTCTCTTTATGCATTCATTTCATGCATTCGCATTAGATGATATCATAGCATTAAAGTCCACTAAAAGATTCGAATTGATATAAATCATTCCTCAGTTAATTTGGAAACCAACCAACCCACCACACATTGCTACGGTACTCGATCAAAAACTAAAAACATGGACCAAAGGATGGAGAGGTTAGAACAGTTCCAAAAAGAAATGCAGGATCAACTTCAACAACAAATGAATGAACAGCTTGAGAAAATTCAGCAAAAAATGATGGACAAAATGATGGAATCTCAAGGGAGTATGATGGCTCAATTAACTCAGTTGTTGACCACAAGAACTGATAAAGGAAAGGGCTTTGTGCTCAATGTTGAAGAAGGAGATAGTGATGGATCTGTTTATCTTCCAGGCTTTACTCCTCAGTGTGAGGAAGTATATTCTCGCAGATCCTCTGTCACCATCAAGCCTCAACAGTTTCGGGCCGATGCTTCAATACCAATGAATTTCCAAGTTGGATCGGGCTCTAACCCTGGAGATAACCTTGTCAATCCTGTCATCCCTGACTTCGATGAAACAATTGGGAAGGAGAAAATGAATGATGAATTGCCAAAACAGATAGAGGAAAAGTACAAATAGATGGAGGAAAAACTTAGAACGATGGAAAGTACTGAAAGCTACCATGGAATTGACGCTAGAGAATTGAGCTTGGTTCCGGGTTTAGTACTCCCTCACAAGTTCAAAATGCTAGAGTTTGAGAAGTACAACGGAACTAGTAGCCCCGAAGCTCATATTACCATGTTTTGCAGACGAATGACTGGTTATGTCAATAACGACCAACTCTTGATCTATTGTTTCCAAGATAGCCTCATAGGGGCAACATCCAAATGGTACAATCAACTGAGTCGTACCAAGATTAATTCATGGAGAGATTTAGCATAGGCATTCATAAAGTAATACGACCATGTAACTGACATGGTACCTGATAGAATCACTCTACAGAACATGGAAAAGAAGCCCGGTGAAAGTTTTAGGCAGTATGCACAAAGGTGGAGGGAGGTTGCCGTCCAAGTTCAATCGCCGCTCTTGGAAAAGGAAATGACAATGCTCTTCGTTAACACATTGAAGGCTCCATTCATCACACATATGTTGGGAAGCGCCACAAAAAAATTTTCTGACATAATCATGAATGGTGAAATGATAGAAAATGCTATCAAAAGTGGAAAGATTGATGCTGGAGGAAATAACAGAAGGCAAGCCTCAAAAGAAAAAGAAAATGAGGTGAACAGCGTGAATATGTACAGCAAATCAATTGCGGTGAATCAACCAAGAAATATGGTTGCTAATCAGCAGAGTTCATCAAGACAAGAATCAGGTCTGAAGCAAGATACTGAAAAAGCTCCAGTTCACACCAATTCCAATGATATACAAGGAGCTGTATCAAAGCTTATTCAATGCCCATGGTGTTTCTCCTTTTCATGTGAAGCTTCCACAGCTTCCGTATCCCAAATGGTACGACGCAAGTGTACAGTGCGATTATCATGTGGGAGTTACGAGGCATCCAATAGAGAATTGCACTACCTTCAAAAAACTAGTTGAAAGACTCATCAACCTGGGTGTTGTCATGTTTGATGACTCATCTAGTGAAGGAAATCCGCTACCCAATCACGTTTGATAATGGGGGTGAATGTGATGTATGAAGAAGTGTTGAGAGGCGTTCACATCAATGCCATATTTGAAGACACAATTTATAAGGAACCTTGAAGATATTCGCCCTCATCAACTTGGAGGTGTTCTAAGTAATTGAACTGCGGAAGAAATCTCTGTAGTTTTTAGAGCTTATTTAGAGTAATGTTCAGAACAATTTTGTTATTTTTAGCCTAAAAATGATAAAAATTCCTTTGCGAAATAGGCTCATGTCTGAATTTCATTATTCTAATAAAATACATCTTTGCATTCATTTTTTAGCCAATACTTTTTTATTATTTTTATTCTTTCATTCTTTTGGATTTTCTTCCACATTATTCTCTCATTCATAATTATATTGTACAAATAATTATTCATAAATTTGTACATTCTTTTTATATTCTTTGGTACTTACTATGGGTCCCTAGATATCAATGACATGAGTGACGCTACTGCAGACTCAGAATTTTCTTTTGAGTAAGGCATGTGTTTAGAGGGATCTCATGACTTTGAAGATAACATAGATTGTAGCCTATTTCTGGACTTGTTAAGGATGGTAGAACAAGTCGAGAAACAAATCTTACCCTACAAAGAATCATTGGGATACATGACTTCTCCTTATGTGGGGCATGAAGGTCATTTGGTTGTTCTCGCCAAAAGAGTCTGACGGTCATCGATTCATCTTTGTGTGGAAGTTGCTTCATATGCTAATGTCACAAAGTCGGCAATTAGCAAATTCGTGAAGAATCATATGTCAATATGGAACACCAAAAGGATCATATCTGACAATCTACTAAATATGAACAACAGCACAATATCAAAAGTTTGCAGTCTGTTCACGATTAATGCCATATCGCAAAAAAAAATCTGCCGGGGCAATACAGTTCTCTTATGCCTATCACGATTCTTTCTCTCTAAGTTCTGGATCCAATTTCGTTTGAAGAGGAATGTTCAAAGTTGTCCATCATGGTCAAATGCGCAAAAAGAAAATGATGCAAGCTCACAAAAGGGTTCGCCCTAGAGAATTCCCCGAGAGGGACTTGGTATTGAAGAATATATTTCTCATACAAAAAGAACTTCATCCCAAGCTGGGAAGAACCTTATGTGGAAGGCTTTATCTGGAAAAGCATCGATCAGAGGGGATAACAAGGACATGCCTAATTCTATGAGTTTTGATTCAAAAAAATAGGGCAAAAGAAAACAAGAGGCCAAGGTGAAAATCCGCAAAGGACGCCTTGAGACCAAAGGGGATTTAAGTTGAAAACCCGAAAAGGGCGGCTCAAATATTGATCAGAATGGGGTATGATGTGATTAGAGCAGTTCAAATTTTGATCAGATAGGGGCATATGATGATATTGCTATACTTGAATCAACAGAAAAGGGTAGGCGACATCTTGGGGTATCGACAAAGCATTGTAGATCTCCTAAACACATGTCAAACTTAGAATGGTCTCCAAAAAGTTTGTACAGAGAAGCTTAAGCTGCGATATTTGGGGCACCCAATTTTCATATGATTTATATTGAATTTATTGTTCTTGGAATACCTCATTCTTTTCCAAGATACACATTCTCAATCAATTTCTTTGATTATCCTTATTTTTGATAATCTATTCCTTTCGAGCTATGCTCAGAACCAATTGTATTCTCATCCATTGTTATACCCTTTTTTGCAAGCATGTTGCATTGGAATAATGATTAAGGGACTAATAAAACTTTCACAAGAGAAGTTCTGCATATTACTTTAGAAGTTTCTAAATAATACAGGAACCTGAAACAGGACTATTGTTTAGAACGCACCATGTTTAAAGGTTGGAAATCTGAAAAGGAAGAGTCTAAATTAGGATTTTCTCTTTGGATTTTGTTGTTAAAAACATTGATTGAACAAAATGACAAAGCTTAAATAAACAAGTAAGCAATGATCACCAGACAGTAGGAAGAGGTTTCCTCGGAGAAGAAAGCCTTCATTTATGCATGAGCCTTTAGTACGATACCTTAGGAATGGTGTAAGGGACCAGAGAGATTTAAATCCTATATCCTTGAATTGTGATAGGAGATGATCGAGAAAAAGCCATATATTCCTACCTTTGGGTTACAGTGGAAGAATGATGGTACAAATTCTGCGCCCCAATGGATTGAAATTTGAGGTTTACAGTGGGGGGCAACCTGACTAAATGTTTTTCAGAAAAGCCAGCCAAGCAAGAAGGCGTTGTAGCACATTAGTGTTAAAGCCTTAATAAACTTTGAGCAATGACAACCTAAGTGGGATCATTCTCGGAAAAAAAATTATGCATTCGTGCAAACACCATTCACACATGACTAGTTAGGAGCATTTGATTCATTTTATGTCATCCTAATCATTAGGCATAATTAGGTTCATTATACAGGTCATGTTCCCCAGAGAGCAGATCAGTGAAGATAGCAGGTCATGTCTTCATATATTAGTAGGAAGTGGATCGAAGATGTAGATCTTGTCTTCCCATATTGGTGGCGGAGTAGATCAAAAAAAGAAGATCTTATCTTTATTAGCGTGAAGTAGATTGAAGATAGTAGGTCCTGTCTCCCTATATTGGTAGGAAGTGGATCGAAGATGCAGATCTTGTCTTCCCATATTGGTGACGGAGTAGATCGAAGAAAGCAGATCTTGTCTTCATGTATTGGCGTGAAGTAGATCGAAGATAACAGATCTTGTCTTCCTATATTGGTAGCGAAGTGGATCGAAGATGCAGATCTTGTCTTCCCATACTGGTGGCGAAGTAGATCGAAGAAAGTAGATCTTGTCTTCATGTATTGGCGTGAAGTAGATCGAAGATAGCAGGTCCTGTCTTCCTATATTTGTAGGAAGTGGATCGAAGATACAGATCTTGTCTTCCCATACTGGTGGCGAAGTAGATCGAAGAAAGTAGATCTTGTTTTCATGTATTGGCATGAAGTAGATCGAAGATAGCAGATCTTGCCTTCCTGTACCGACAGCGAAGCAGATCGAAGACACTAGCCTTGCCTCCGTTGGTTGCAGCGGAGCAGGCTAAAAATAGCAGATCTTGCCTTCCTGCATCGATAGCGAAGCAGATCGAAGACACTAGCCTTATCTCCCTAGGTTGCAGCAGAGCAGGCTAAAAATAGCAGATCTTGCCTTCCTGCACTGACAGCGAAGCAGATCGAAGACACCAGCCTTGCCTCCCTAGGTTGCAGCGGAGTAGGTTAAAAATAGCAGATCTTGCCTTCCTGCACCGACAGTGAAGCAGATCGATGACCCCAGCTCTATCTTCCTAGCCAACAGTGGAATAGGTTAAAGATTGTGAATCCTATCTCCCTGGTCAGCAGTGGAATAGGTTGAAGATTGAGAATTCTATCTCCCTGGGCAGCAGTGGAATAGATTGAAGATTGTGAATCCTATCTCCCTAAGCAGCAGTGGAGTAGGTTAAAAATAGCAGATCTTGCCTTCCTATACCGGCAGCGAAGCAGATCGAAAACTCCAGCCTTGTCTTCCTAAGCAGCAGTGGAGTAGGTTGAAAATAGCAGGTCTTGCCTTCCTGTACTAGCAATGAAGCAGATCGAAGACATCAGTTTTATCACATTGACGTTGCAATGGAAAAGATTGAAGCCGCGACGGCGAATCTTATCTCTCTAGCGTTAAGGCTTGGATTAGCTGAAGTAGAGTGGATTGAAGCTGTGGGCAGTGAATCCTATCTCTTTGGCATTACACTGGAGCAGATTGAAACCACGACGGTGAATTTTACTCCCTTGGTGATGTAGTGGAACAGATTGAAGCTACGACGGTGAATCTTGTTTCCCCAACATTGCAATTTAAAAGATTGAAGCCGTAACAGCGAATCTTATTTCTCTGGCGTTATAGCGGAGCAGATTGAAGTCACGACGGCGAATCTTATCTCTTTGGCGTTAAGGTTTGGATTAGCTGAAGTAGAGCGGATTGAAGCTGTGGGCAGCGAATCCTATCTCTTTGGCGTTACAGTGGAGCAGATTGAAACCACAACGGTAAATCTTACTCCCCTGGCAGTGCAGTGGATCAGATTGAAGCTACAGCGGCGAATCTTGTTTCCTCAACATTGCAATGACGAATCTTATCTCCCTGAAGTTACAGTGGAGCAGATTAAAGCCAATAATCCTATCTCCCTGAAGTTGCAGTGGAGCGGATTAAAACTTTGGATCTTATCTCTCTGAAGTTGCAGAGAGCAAATCGCATTTAGTCTTATCTCCTTGAAGTTGCAAAGAGCAAATCGCATTTAGTCTTATCTCCCTGAAGTTGCAGTGGAGCAGGCTAAGTAAGCAAGTCTTATCCTCCTGAAGTTGCAGTGAGGCAGAATGAAGATGGCAAATCTTATCTCCCTGAAGTTGCAGTGGAGCAGATTAAAGCCGATAATCCTATCTCCCTGAAGTTGCAATGGAGTAGATTGAAGCACTAGTTCCTATACCTTTGAAGATGCAGTAGGAAGGAATGAGGCTACTTGAAGAAGAAGAGTACCACAGTCTAGCACGACTGGGTAAAATTGGGCATTTTTAAAGTCTTTGCTCCGTTTCCGTTACACGATAACGAGCAAATAGGGGCAGTTGTAATACCCAAATTTTACCCGGACTACAAAAACAGTCCAAATTACAATGGGCTTATGTGACCCAAAACCCGAAATGAATAGAGGCCCAAAACAATGGCCCAAAAAAATGTCAGAAACTTCTAGGGTTTCTGAGGAAACTTTCGCGCCGCAGCCACCAAGCACCACGAGCCGAAATCTTCACCTGCAACAGAAATGGCAAGAAAATCAAAGATTGCGAATCAAATATGAGCAAGATTTGATTTTTTTTTATATTATTATTTTCATAATGGCTATAAAAGCAGATTGAATATACTGTAATAAGGGAATTTTCTTTTGGGGGGAAGACAGAAAATAGAGAGAAGGACCGAGAGAAATACAAAGGAAAATAGAAAATTTTCTTTTTGAATACAAAGGTTTTTTTCTCTCTATATTACCTTGAGGATTATCGTTCTTTTGTTTTTCATTTATACATAGATATATACATATATACATATATATATTTGTAGTTTCTTTATTTCTTTATTTATTTTTGCTTAAAATATAAAAAAAAGGAGGAAAGGGCTTACTTCTCACGTCGGAATCGCCGGATTAGTGCCGTCTCCATCGCAATCGGAGCATCGGCAAGAGTGAACGGCGACGTCAGGGGGCTGGGGTTAAAAACCCAAGCAGAGAGGCTTTGTTTTTTTTGTTTTCTTTTTTTTCTTATGCTGCAAACAATGTTTTTTTTAAAAAAAAACTATTTTAAATCATGCTAGTGAAACGGCACCGTTTAGAGGGCCAGACCCGCAATTAGGGTCCTCGAGTTCTGGCTTGAATGGGAAATTTGAGCATATGGTCCCTCCGAGTTTTCAATCATTTTAATTTATTTTTTTACTTTTTTAAATTGAGTCTTAAAATTTTGGCGGGCTTCCGATTTGATCCTGATAAAGCGGTGCGTTTCAGAGGGTAGGGATACTTTCCCATTCGGTCCCTCTAAGTTATCCACGCCTTAAAATTGGGTCCTTCATTTATTTTATTTATGTTTGGTCCTCTAATTTTGTTTTAGGTTCATTTTAATCCTTACTAGTTTAGTTTAAGATTTTTATTTTTTTAAATTATTTATAAAACATATATATATACTTTTTATATCTTAGTTTCAAAAACCCTTTTTGTGCTTTTATAAATGTGTATACACGTATATTTATATATATATTTTACATGTATATTATTCTTCATATTTTCTACAGACAAATACATATATATATTCATACACTATTTTAAATTATCGTAAATATATTTTCCTCATTTTTTATAGTATATGTATATACTTTAAACTTTTATAAATACATGTAAATATGTTTTATCTTTATTTCCTAATTTTTATATACATATATTTTTACATTTTATAATACATATGTTTTTTTGAAAATGCTTAAATGCATATTTATATCTTTAACACATATATTTAAAAATTTTACATATGTATATTTATATATTTTTCTTTATTTTCATAAATGTATTATATAAATTTTATAATTCAAATTTTATATTTTATTTCTCATAATTCCAATGCATATGTTACGCGCTCTCTTTTCTTTATTTATTTATTTTTATTTTTTCTTGATTTATGTTTTCATATTTTTATTTATTTGATATTTTGCATGTTATCGATTTTGTTTATTCATTTATTCATATTATTTCTATGCCATTGTAATATTTATTATTGCATTGTATATTTAATGTAGCATCACATCATTTTTTTACTCGATTTCAAACTTTTCAAAATTGAGAGAATGCTTGTATTTAGGATTTTCAAGGAAATTGCGCCCTAACGTATTGGGTTCCGATTTTCTCCGTTAAATCTAAAAATCGAGCATTTCTCTTTAATCAAAAAAATAATAACTCATTATTGGGAATTCAACACGTTGTGTCCTAACGTATTGGATGTGACGCATTGATTTCTCAAAATGAAGATTTTTTCTAAAAAATAAAAAAAGAAATATTCCAAATTTGGGATTTTGGAGGAATTGTGCCCTAATGTATTGGGCCGCGATTTCTTAAATCTTGAATAAATGTATATTCTTTTAAATTTTTATTACACGAGTATTCTGGCCTAATTCATTTTTTGAGGAAATTAGAATGTCGTGCCCTAACGCATTGGGTGTGACATTTTCTTTTTCTGAAATGATAAGGGTCTTAATACGTAACGTTTTAAAGTTTTTTGCTAAGGATTATATATTTTCAAATTTTCAACATTAAGAAATTAATTAATTAACTAGGTACCAATTTTTAGGCGTTATGAGGCTGCTAATCCTTCCTCATACGTAACCGACTCCCGGACCCGTTTTTCTAAAATTCGTAGACCAAAGTCGTTTTTAGGTGACCCAATCACACTTTAATAAAAGATTGATGGTGACTCTAAATTTTCATCGACAACTAAATTTTTGTTTTTTTCAAAAAAAATAAAAAATGGTTTCAACAATCTTCTTCTCAGTCAAACACGTTTTTGTTTCTCTACAACTTGAATCTGTCAATGACTTGTTCATTAACCCAATCTCCATCTTCATTTCCCTCAAAGAAATTAGAAGCCCAAATGGGTTTCCAGTTATGGTTTTACTTCATCATCCTATTCCTGTTATGTCCAATATTACAGTCAACAGAATCTCAACAAGCTATTTGCGGAGAAGAAGTATGTGGAAATGTTACAATTCCATCGCCATTTGGAATCCATAGCCGCTGCTATTCTCGTTCTTGGTTTAGAGTAAGTTGCAGACAGACCCACAAAGGGGAAAAGCCTTTCATAAGCATAAATGACATCGATCTGGAGCTACTTGGTTCCTTATTTCAAGATACCATACTAATAAAGAATCCAGTAAGTTACGTTAACTGTGATCACAAAGGCGAGGTTGGTAATTCCACTGTCAATCTAACAGGCACTCCATTTTTCTTCTCAAGTGACTACAACTATTTCGGGTCCGTAGGTTGCGGAAATTTGGCTACTATTTTCAGTAATGAAGCTGATCCCCTTGGCGGTTGCATTCAACCAATATGTGGCGACGGGGCTTCTGAATCTGGCTGTAATAATAGAATTTCTGGAAATTTCACTTCCAATGTTGTGAACATGACAGCCATGTATCCTACTGGTAAGGATGACGACAAGAGATGCGCATCTGCGTTCATCTTTAGCAGGCTCTATTTTCGTGAAGATTACCCTTTACCCATTGGCATCCATATTGAAACCACTCATGTTCCCGCAACGCTCAGCTGGAATTCAACCTATTGCGGTGATGCAGGTCAGTCACTCATGTCGCACTCAGTTTTTCACTTAATTATCTAGAGATTTGCTAATTAATTTAGAGATTATTATTAGGTACTAGCAGTAAAAAAAATTATTAGTTTATGATTGTTTTTAGTGTAGCAAATAATAGTTTTCATTTAAAATCAAGTTTTAAAATCATTTAGTATATTTATATTTTATGTTAGTATTTAAAACACTGTCAATAAAATACTTTAATTTTACGAGGAGGGTTTAAATACTTTTTAACCATTTTTTTTTACTGTCGAATTTTTATTCCTTATTTATTATACTCTTAAAATGGAGTTTTAAAACTACAATATACACAATTAGAATAAATTAAGGTATAATAAGCCCTCAATTTTGTAAAAAATTATTTTAACTATTTATTTAATTTTTATTCATTTTAACCTTTAAACTTGTACAATTTATCAAATAATTTCAAAATGAATGGAAAGTCAATGTTTGTTAACTTTTTTGAAGTTGCATCCATGTGTCCACATGGATACCACGTTAGTAATTAATAAATTTTTTAAAATTTAAATATTTAAAAAATATAAAAATTATTTTGAAAGTCATAAAATTATAAAAAAATATTTTAATTTTTAAAAAAATTAATTAGTTGCTAACGTGGCATACACGTGGATGGCATGCCAAGTTAACATTTGCTAATTTTTTCTATCTATTTTGGGGTGATTTGATAATTAGTGCAAGTTTAAGGATTAAAAAAGATGAAAAGATAAATTAATAACTAAAATAATTTTTTTTGTAAAATTGAAGAGCCAAATAAATTATTATGCCTACAATTAACAAGTAAATATGTAAAAGAAGGATGGATACGAGCATTCTTCCTAGCTACCTCTATCTCTTTATTTTTTTTTTCCAGTTTTAAAGAGTTATAAATTTATATCTTAATAATGGTTTTTTTTTCATTTAAAAATTGAATTAGAGGTATTAATGGATTGAATTTAACTCAAGTTTAATTCTAATAAATTCAAGTTTCGGCCACCAAAAATGACTTGTTTCACTGTTTTAAAAAATAAAATATTTTAATTTTAATTTTAATTTAACTTATAAAAGAATATAAATATTAATATAAAGTTATTTTTTTTATATTTGAACAGTAGATAAAAAAAACTACTCCACCCAATCCCATGAACTCCTCTATAGACTGAATGTGTGTTTAACTCGGTGCAATATACTCTTTTCTGGCAAGCCCGCAGGATGCGAACTAGGACCAGGACCTATCAACTTCAGTAGTGAAGACTCTTGTGGGAATGTTACGTTTCAATACCCATTTGAAATAATCCACCAACATTATCACAATGGCTGGTCAGAGTAATCTGCAACAAAACCTCCAATGGGCGGAAAATGCCATTCTTAAACATAAATGGCATCAATCTGGAAATACTCGACTTCTCTTTTTTGTACGGCAACGTTGTGGTGAACCATTCCATAACTTATTTCAATTGTCGCCAAAACAATAACGATGGGATGAGTCTCAACCTAACAGGCACCCCCTTTTACTACTCAGATTTCGACAACGTATTCTAGTCTTCAGGTTGCAGTAATTTGGTTACTACTTTCGACAATGAAAAAGGTTATCTTGTAGGCGGGTGTTTGCAACCAAGTTGTAGGAAGAGTAAGGAAACTTCCTCTGCTACTGGCTACCCTATTAATATTCCTCAAGGTCTGGGTTCTTTCTCTGCAAACATGAGTAGTAGCCAGAAAAGGTCTTGCGGATTTGCTTCCTTGGTAAAATCAGACTTGTAGTTTGATTTGACCTTAGAGTCGAATGATTTTAATGTAAATAATTGGACGTATATTCCAACATCACTGCAATGGAGCACAACACCCATATCTGGATTGTGGCATTTGAGACAAGGTCTAAACACTACTTGTAGTTCCGATCGTGAATATTGCTGGCAAAGTTTGAGCTCTACTCATCTATGTGTATGCAACAAGGATTTCGGCATCGGTGGTTTTTCGACGTTTTGCGAAGGTACAAATTAACACATCTTTTTCAATAATCTATATTACATTTTATATATATGAATATAACTCTTTCTATTCCTTTCATAAATGCAGGAGAGAAATTGTGGGATTTATAATTGGTGCCACATACTTTGTTTGAATGCTCCTGGCAACTATTGTTCCACACACTACTGCCCTCCTGAGTATGAATACAATAGTACCGCATTTAGGTGCAAGCCCAAAAAAGTTATTTCCCTACTGCCAACAAAAAACACTCGCAACTTGACAATCACTATTATAGGTACGTCTCCAATTCGCCCGTTTTTTATTTTGCGTGCAGTAACAACACCATTTTGCCATTACATCCTTATAAAAGCTTCTCCCATTAAATGATATATGTTCATTGAAGAGCCAAAAAAAGGTGATGGTGCAATGGAAGTACTGTTAAAAAGGTAAAGTTGTTTACTTCAATGGAGATAGAAAAGGCCACTGATTACTATAATGAGAATCGAATCCTTGGTCAGGGAGGTCAAGGAACTGTTTATAAAGGAATGTTAACAGACGGAAGCATAGTGGCTATTAAGAAGTCTAAAATGGTGGAAGGGAAGAATTTTGATGAAAAGAAGGTTAAACAATTC
Organism: Gossypium hirsutum; assembly: GCF_007990345.1. Lineage (NCBI taxonomy): Eukaryota > Viridiplantae > Streptophyta > Magnoliopsida > Malvales > Malvaceae > Gossypium > Gossypium hirsutum. The sequence continues at coordinate 25,153,989 of NC_053446.1, forward strand.
ATCAATGAAGTGATAATTTTATCTCAAGTTAACCATAGGAATGTGGTTAAACTTTTAGGGTGTTGTTTAGAAGCCGAAGTTCCATTGCTAGTGTATGAGTTCATCCCAAATGGAACACTTTATAATCTCATTCATAGTCAAAATGAGGAATTTCCATTGACATGGGAAATGCGTTTACGGATTGGAATTGAAATTGCCAATGCTGTGTTTTATTTGCATTCAGCTGCATCTGTTCCTATTTATCACCGAGACATCAAATAAAGCAACATACTTTTGGATGATAAATACAAGGCAAAAGTGTCAGACTTTGAAACTTCGAGATCAATTGCACTTGAACAAACTCATTTAACAACTCGAGTGCAAGGAACTTTTGGTTACATGGATCCGGAGTACTTTCGATCAAGTCAATTTACAGAGCAGAGTGATGTTTATAGTTTTGGGGTTGTTCTTGTTGAACTTTTAACTGGACAAAAACCCATCCCTACAAAACAATCAGAGGAAGTGAGGCTTGGTATCTCTGTTTCTGCTATCAATGCAGGGGAATTCCTTATTTGACATTCTTGATTCAAGGGTAGTAAATGATGGCCCAGAAAAAGAGATTATAGAAGTGGCTAAGCTAGCAAAAAGATGCTTGAATCTTAATGGAAAAAAAAGACTCACCATGAAACGAGTGGCAATGGAGCTAGAGTTGATTAAAGCATCAAAAGAAGATAATGTTATTGAGGGAAGTGGTGATGAGGAATCTGAAACAGATGACATAATTGAATCCGGGGACGACATTGCTTCATATTCAATCACCGAATCATTTGAAATAGATAGCGAAACTGTACCATTAAATTCATCTTTTTAATTTCCTACACCTTTAAATTGTTCTTCCATAGTTGTGTACTCTCTATGTATAATAGACATATTCTACATCTCTTCATGCTTGGTTTCGATCATCATTCTTTAAAATCAATTGTTCTTGATTTTTTTTTCCACTTTATCTCTTATGCAAGCTTTTAAAATTAGCATGGATCTGTTTCAAAATTTCAAATCCCTATGATTAAAGTGCTTATATTTAATATTTTAAGTAAGTTACATAGTATTCATCAAACTATTAATAAGTTTATTTTTTAATCGTTCAATTATGAAAAATTATAAAATAATTATCCATGTATCAACTCTAATCCGAACCAACAACGATCCCGATTAGATGATGTCACATTTGATGTCAAATAACATCTACAACTCATCCCACTTATTATCAATTTCAATAATCTCATTTCAACATTAACCAATCAACTTCTTCTAAGCTTACAAGAATCCAAAGCCAAAGTCGAATACCTCAAAAAGGACACTTCCTTATCACCTAATACATAGCATGGTCATCTAAGGCATATCAAGTAATCGAGTTTTCTCAAACTAGTTATAACTCATATAGAATCATGGCATAAGGTTAAAACTAAGTTGTATTGCCATCAAAAGGTTTTAAAAAACAAAATCAACCTATGTACATGCCATAGGTAAAATATCATAACCATTTACTACCTAAAGTAATCAACTTCTCATGCAACTTTGAGGTCCCACTACACCAAAACAGGTTTTTAGCGACGTTTTTTTATGGTCGCAAAAAATACAGCTGTTGTCAATGCCGCAAACGTTTGCGGCGTTTTTAGAAATAAACACCGCTATAGATCATGACCTTTAGCGGCGCTTCTCCCACGAACGCCGCTATAGATCAGGACCTTTAGCGGCGCTTTTACACAATGCCACTATAGATCAAGAACTCAGGACCTTTAGCGACGCTTTGTTTACAAACACCGCTAAAAGTACCGTTCTTTTAAAAAACATTTAAAAATATTAAATATTAATTTTTTTAATCATATAATAAATTAATTTTTTTAGTCAAAATATTAAAAAATCATGTTAATATTTAAATAGCAAAATTACAAGTTCAAATAGTGCAACTAATTGATTGCAAAAAAAAAATGCACAAGTTCAAAAATTCAAAAACCCTTTGAAATTAGACTGAAATGGGTTTACTACATCCACGGTTTACTACATGATTATATTGCTTCTATAAACTCAAGTTAGACATTGTTGAGGAAATATAACACATTCTGATAATACCATCGTTGAATCAACTTTAGTTTCAGTGCATTGATAGCTACAACTGCTTTCTCCAGCTCCAGCCTCGGCATATTTTTCAGTCATTAATTGTGCAGAACCTATGACTAACTTCATGCTGGGCAGTGTTTACCTCAAATCATAAATTACAAAGCCTGCCTTCAACATGATATAAGAAAAATATAGCATGATGAATTTGAGTGCATGTATGCACCAAAACCAGGATCAAATTTCCAATTTTTGCAAATTAAGAGGATCAAATTCTAACAAATTTAAGTTTCCAATGAAATTCAAAATTACACATTAAGTAAATAAGAGTTTTAATTTACCTGAGATCAAAAACCCATTTTGGGTATAAACTTTTGTAACTATTTATTAAATCTGCAACGTCGTTTTGATGCTTTGGTTCAATATTAGCTGAAGCTTCTCTAAGTTCCTGCAATTTTAAAACAACAAAATTTAAAAGAATAAAAAAAACAAAAGCTTTTTTCGAGATGGGGATTCAATGAGGCAAAATACCTGTTCGTCAACGACGTTGATATCACTGAGTTTACGAGCAGATTTCTTCCCAGAACTGCCCATTTCTTTTGCTAAGAAATAGTTTCTTAAGAATCCAAATTGCACGAATTTGTTCAGTTTCATCACCAAACTTTACAAAGCCATAACCTTTAAAGTTTAAAATTGCAGACAGGGTCAAAGGGCTAAAAATAGAGATGAAAACTAAAACTGTCATAAAGACACAAGGAAGGAACAATAAATTTATCTGACAATTAAAATGCAAAAAATTAACTTGTTCATCAAGTAGCTAATCTTCAGACAAAGTTAAACCATTAAACTGAACACAGGTTCCTCTTATACTACTGGAATTAAACAGATAAAAACGGAAAACTCATGAACCCACAAAAAAACTAAGAAAGATCACATTAACTTAGCTAAAATTTCTCATACATATAACTAAACATTCAAGTTCCATAAGAAAATTCACTAATTCCACAAAAAAGGAACAACTTAAAACCAACAGAACAAAAATACAATAAAGGCAATAAAAAAGGTTAAATTCTTATTACCTCTTGTAACCCAAGATAGTTCCTCTTATGTAGAGTCTGCAATAAGGAAGTTAAGAAAAAACATGGAGATACGACTTATTAACAACAACTATAAATAATAGAAAATGTGAGCAGTTACAATTTATAAACTCCTCCTTCCCATAAAACATTATCCACCAGATCTCAAACAGACATGTAAGTGTTGGATAAATGGCTGCATCAAACACAACAAAATGAAACTTTGCTGAGCATAAGCTCACAAAACAACAATCAAAACAATGAAACAAATGAAAGACTAAGAACAGCAAGTAACCGATGAAGCCCATTTCAAATTTCATTAAAAATTTGAAATATATGTTGTTACAAAAGTAGTATGACAGTTACCTAACATTAGTAATTGCTCCCATCAGTTTTAGTAACTTGCAATACAAAAATAATACAAATTCAAAAGCTGATTGATTCAGCTATACATCTATCAAATTCAAATCTTACCAACTATGAAATCAAGTTATATATCAACTTGTTCCATTTACAAAAAGATTACAAAATGAACTAAACAAAAGAAATGCTTTTGATCCTTCCCGATGCTGGTCTGATGTGTGTTGGAATATTTTCAAATATTTATAGTATCCCAATAACTATAAATGAATGGGTGTAATTAATCAAAAGATAAAACTTTTGGTCATTGGTCAAAAGTTATATCATTTGATTTTTTAAAAAAGAATTATAACTATTCAAAAAATATTATTTGAATAGTTACAAAATTAAATGAATAATTATTATTATTTATTTATTCATAAAGACACCTATTGAAAGATGTCTCTATGAAGAGACATGAAAATTCCTATAAATAGGAATGAGATTTCATTTGGAAATCATATCAACAAATTCTAATATTATTTCTTCTCTTCCTTCATTTTCTAATATTATTAGATTATTCTATAAAGTATTGCTGCAAAATCCTTTGTAGAAATTGAGTTTTTGTTATACATTACTCAGTGCATAGTGGACTATTCTCGTCAGTGCAAAACGCAAATAGTCATTGGCTTCATTGTATCCTCGAGGTTAATTTGCTTGGAACTCGTTTGCACACAGAAGATAAGTGGGGGCGAATATAACCTTAAAGATAGTGGCTTGATACACGCCTTGGAGCCTGTCCTATTTCTTCTTTTTCTTTTCGAGTTCCGATCGTGTGTTCGAGTTTTTTCCTTACCGGAGTTTTGTACTAACAATTTTAAGGTTATATTTCATGATGACTACCACAACACATGAAAGTGGAACACTAAGGGAGTTGGCTTCCAACTTTGTTAAACTTGATCGTTTTGATGGTGGCAATTTTCGACGATGGCAGAAAAAGATGCACTTTTTGTTATCAACTTTGAAGATTGCTTATGTTTTGGATACTCCAAGACCTGAAGAGAATGAAAATGAATCTGTTGCTGCAACCCGAGAAAGACAAAAATGGGACAATGCTGATTACATGTGCATGGGCCACATATTGAATGGTTTATCTGATGGTTTGTTCGACACCTACCAAAACGACGTCACCGCTAAAGAATTATGGGACAAATTGGAGGCAAGATACATGACCGAAGATGTTACAAGTAAGAAATTTCTTGTCAGTCGTTTCAATAATTATCAAATGGTTGATGGTCGTTCTGTTATGGAACAATTTCGTGATATTGAAAAGATGCTGAATCAATTTAAGCAATATGATATGAAAATGGATGAAATGATTGTGGTATCCTCCATAATAGACAAACTTCCTCCATCTTGGAAAGACTTTAAAAGAAGTCTAAAACATAAGAAAGAGGAAATATCTCTTGAGGCTTTGGCAAATCATCTTCGTATTGAAGAAGAGTATCGAAAACAAGATCAGAACCTAAATTCTGAAAATGCCAAAGTACATGTTACGGAGGAAGTACAGACTACTAAACCATTCAAGAGAAAGTTCAATCAGACTGATAGAGCACCTAAGTTCAAAAAGAAACAAAATGGCTCATGCTATCATTGTGGAAAGCCGGGACATTTCAAGAATGAATGTCGATTTTTAAAGAAGAAATCATCTTCTAAGGCTGATAATAACGAAAAGTTCGTTGCAATGATATCTGAAATTAATATGGCACAAGATGATAATACATGGTGGATTGATACCGGAGCAACCAAACATGTGTGCAAAGACAAAAGCATGTTCACAAAGTTCACACAATGTGAAAATGACAATGTCTTGTACATGGGAAATTCTTCCACCGCAACAATTAAAGGCAAAGGGTCTGTTGAACTACAATTCACTTCTGGAAAGGTTTTAACCTTAAATGATGTATATTATGTACCAGAAGTTAGGAAAAATTTAGTGTCTGGAAGTCTGTTGAATAAGTTTGGTTTCAAACTTGTTTTTGAGGCAGATAAGTTTATTTTGTCTAAGGGAGGAATTTTTTTGGGAAAAGGGTATATGTATGAAAGCATGTTCAAACTTAATATTATTAATAAGAATAAAAATACTATTTCTGCTTATATGGTTGAATCATTTTGTTTGTGGCATTATAGATTAGGTCATTTGAATTATAGAAAATTGAATGACATGTATAAATTAGATTTAATTCCTGTTTTTAATAATAATATTGAAAAATGCAATACCTGTATGTTGACTAAAATTACAAGAAATCCTTTCCCTAAGGTTAAAAGGAAAACAAAATTGCTTGATTTGATACATAGTGATTTATGTGACTTGCATAATACTCCTACATTAGGTGGAAAGAAATATTTTGTTACTTTTATTGATGATTGTTCTAGATATTGTTATGTATATTTATTGCATTCAAAAGATGAAGCGCTTGATAAATTTAAAGTTTATAAATCTGAAGTTGAACTTCAGTGTGAATCATTTATCAAGTGCTTAAGATCGGATAGAGGTGGAGAATACTATAATCCAAGTTATTTTGAACTCACTGGAATTGTCCATCAAGTTTCAGCCCCTTACACACCACAACAAAATGGTGTAGCTGAAAGGAAAAATAGAGTCTTGATTGAAATGGTAAATTCAATGTTATCATATTCAGGTCTTGGACAGGGTTTTTGGGGAGAAGCTGTTCTAACAGCTTGTCATATATTGAATAGAGTTCCTAATAAGGAAACTAAAATAACCCCCTATGAACAATAGAAGAAAAGGAAACCAAACCTTAATTATTTAAAGGTTTGGGGTTGTAGAACTATTGTAAAAGTTCCAACACCTAAACGTAAAAAGTTAGGTGAAAGAGGAATTGAATGCATATTTATAGGTTATGCACATAATAGCAAGGCATATAGGTTCATAGTAATTGAACCAAATGATTCAATTTCAATTAATACGGTTATTGAATCAAGAGATGCTATTTTTGATGAAAATAGATTTAATTCTATATCAAGACAATTACAACCACAACAATTGATTCATTCTTTAAATGAGAATGAGATTCCATTGAAACAAATTGATAATAATGATGAATCTTGTCAAGAATTAAGAAGAAGTAAGAGGATTAAAAAGGTCAAAGATTTTGGACCAGATTTTATTATGTTTCTTGTAGAAGGAAAAGGTGAAAGTATATGCAATAAGATACCTTATTGTTATAATACCGAATCTGATCCTATTACATTTGAAGAAGCAGTGAAATCTCAAGACTCTGCTTTTTGGAAAGAAGCAATAAATGATGAAATGGATTCAATAATGGGAAATCAAACTTGGATCTTAGTTGATCTTCCACCAGGTTCCAAACCAATAGGTTGTAAATGGATCTTCAAAAAGAAAATGAAGGTCGATGGAACCATTGATAAATTTAAAGCAAGGTTGGTAGCAAAAGGTTTTACACAAAGACAAGGTATTGATTACTTTGATACCTATGCTCCAGTAGCAAGAATTGCTACAATTAGACTATTAATATCACTTACCTCTATATATAATTTGGTTGTTCACCAAATGGATGTTAAAACTGCATTTTTAAATGGTGAATTGGAAGAGGAAGTGTACATGGAGCAACCGGAAGGATTTGTTGTTCCAGGACAAGAGCATAAGGTATGTAAGCTTGTTAAATCTTTATATGGGCTTAAACAAGCACCAAAACAATGGCACCAAAAGTTTGACAAGGTTGTTTTAGCTAATGGCTATAAAATAAATGAATCCGATAAGTGCATATATAGTAAATTTGATAATGGAAAGGGTGTTATAATTTGCTTATATGTAGATGACATGCTCATTTTTGGCACGGATTTGGAACAAATAGAAAACACAAAGAAATTCTTGTCAAACAACTTTGCTATGAAGGATATGGGTGTAGCAGATGTTATTCTTGGGATTAAAATAACCCGAGATGAAAGCACTATAGCTTTATCACAATCACATTACATTGAAAATGTGCTTAAAAAGTTTGATCTTTTCAACTGTATACCAGCATCTACACCCATGGATCCTCAATTAAAATTAGTATCTAATGCTGGTAGGAAAATTGATCAATTGAAATATGCAAGTCTAATTGGTTGTCTTATGTACATAATGACTTGTACAAGACCAGATATTGCATATGCTATTGGAAAATTGAGTAGATACACAAGTAATCCAAGTAGTTTGTGGCAAGCTTTAAATAGAGTACTTAGGTACTTAAAGAAAACTATTAACTATGGATTGTGTTATAATGGATATCCTCCAGTTTTAGAAGGGTATTTGGATGCTAGTTGGATTACAAGTTTGGAAGATCATGCATCTACTAGTGGGTGGATCTTCATTCTTGGTGGAGGAGTCATTTCTTGGGGTTCCAAGAAACAAACATGTATTACTGATTCCACCATGGCAGCAGAATTTATTGCATTAGCCGCTGCATCTAAAGAAGCAGAATGGTTAAGAAATTTGCTTTATGATATACCTTTATGGCTTAAGCCAATTTCACCTATTTCTATCCGTTGTGATAGTGAGGCTACTCTAGCAAAGGCATATAGCCAAGTATATAATGGAAAGTCTAGACACATTGGATTAAGACATAGTTATGTCCGACAATTAATCTCTGATGGAGTGATCACTATTAATTATGTGAGGTCAAGTGAAAATTTGGCAGATCCTTTGACAAAAAGTCTTGCTAGAGATGCAGTAAAAAGGACCTCAAAAGGGATGGGACTCAAGCCTATTAATTAGAGTCACCCATGATGGAAACTCGACTCAACGCTTGGTATAACGTCAAGTCTTGAGTTCAATGAGACAAAGTACATCATTAGTATGTGATTGTTAGCACTATAAATAAATCCATCCTAAGATTAAAGTGCTAGGTACCCGTAATGATAAGGGAAGGATGAGTAATGTACTCTTAATGGACCCATAACATAAATATGTTAGAGTGTTATAATTACGGGAACACTTTTGATGGGATCTACTTATGTGAGTGGAAGTGTGGCCGCTTCTAGGAGCTTAAGGGCTTGGCTCTGACAGCACTCATGAAAAGAGGACATAGACACATGGCTATAATAGTGTCCCTAGATACTATGCATTGACTGATGTTGAAATCATTGTGTGAGATGTGTTCAGTTAATCAAATGGAATAGTTGGTTCAATGCTTAATCTACCATACAATTTCGATTAACTTTAACATGTTTTCACTAAGTGAAGGTTCAATTGTAAGACACCTTTATTTATGCAAATTGATTTCCAAGAATATCAAAATCTAAATATTTTGAAAATGGGGGGAGATTGTTGGAATATTTTCAAATATTTATAGTATCCCAATAACTATAAATGAATGGGTGTAATTAATCAAAAGATAAAACTTTTGGTCATTGGTCAAAAGTTATATCATTTGATTTTTTAAAAAAGAATTATAACTATTCAAAAAATATTATTTGAATAGTTACAAAATTAAATGAATAATTATTATTTATTTATTCATAAAGACACCTATTGAAAGATGTCTCTATGAAGAGACATGAAAATTCCTATAAATAGGAATGAGATTTCATTTGGAAATCATATCAACAAATTCTAATATTATTTCTTCTCTTCCTTCATTTTCTAATATTATTAGATTATTCTATAAAGTATTGCTGCAAAATCCTTTGTAGAAATTGAGTTTTTGTTATACATTACTTAGTGCATAGTGGACTATTCTCGTCAGTGCAAAACGCAAATAGTCATTGGCTTCATTGTATCCTCGAGGTTAATTTGCTTGGAACTCGTTTGCACACTGAAGATAAGTGGGGGCGAATATAACCTTAAAGATAGTGGCTTGATACACGCCTTGGAGCCTGTCCTATTTCTTCTTTTTCTTTTCGAGTTCCGATCGTGTGTTCGAGTTTTTTCCTTACCGGAGTTTTGTACTAACAATGTGTTGGTCAGCATCATGGTCGACTGTTGCATTGTAGTCCATGCTCAACACTCCTCCTTGGACTGTAGGCAACAAACACCAATCGATTCCCTCAGAAGCTCATACCTCATAGTACCAAGAGGCTTTGTCAAAATGTCAGCCAATTGGTCTTGTGAGCTACAATTTGCAAGACTTATATCTTTTGATTCCACTGCCTTTCGAACAAAATAAAATTTGAGTTTGAACTGTTTTGTTTTGCCATGAAAAACAACATTCTTGGAGATAGCTATTGTTGATTGATTATCAACCATAATCTCAATAGGCTCAAATTGTTCCTCATTCAAATCACACAACAATTTTCTAAGCCAAATAGCCTGGCTTACTGCTCCAGCTGCTGCTATGTACTCTACTTCAGCAGTTGATTGAGCAATTGTCTGTTGCTTTTTAGAACTCCAACAGAAAGCTCCTGATCCAAGTGAAAAAAGATAGCCTGAGGTACTCCTCATATCATCAATCAAACCTCCCTAGTCACTGTCTGAGTAGCCAAATAACTTTAGCTTATTTCCTGATTTGAACATCACACCAAACTTCAGGGTTCCTTTGACATACCTGAGAATTCTCTTTGCTGCTTTTAAATGTGATGTGTTGCAGCTATGCATGAAACGAGTTAGCAAACTGACTGAATGCATAAGATCAGGCCTAGTTGCTGTCAAATATAGCAAACATCCAACTAAACTTCTACACTCCCTTTCGTTTCTTCATTTCCATAGCTGTTCAACTTTTGTCCTATGACCAAAGGAGTACTCACTGGTTTGTGATTTTTCATGTGAAATTTAGTGAGTATTTTCGAGGCAAAGGCATGTTGACTAATGACAATGCCTTGATCATTCTGACTCACTTCCATACCAAGGAAATAGCTCATAATTTCCAAGTCTGTCATATCAAACATGACTTGCATTTTCTCCTTGAATTCTTGAATCAGTTCAATTTTGCTTCCAGTTACCAGCAAATCGTCCACATATATTGACACAATCAATAGTGTTTCATCATTAGACTTCTTCACAAACAAATTTGGTTCACTCAAGCTTTTCTCAAAGTTGAGTTTAGACAGATACTCATCAATTATGTCATACCAGGCTCGATGAGCCTGTTTCAAGCCATAAAGTGCCTTCTTCAGCCTATAAACCTTGTCCTCCATTCCTTGGACTTTAAAACCATCAGGCTGTTCCACATAAATTTCCTCTTCAAGAAAGCCATTTAAGAAGGCAGACTTAAACATCAAGTTGGTGGACCTTCCACTGTTTCTGTGCAGCCAAGGCAAACAGCAATTTGATAGTATCCAGCCTAGCTATTGGAGCAAAAGTCTCTTCAAAATTAATGCCAAACTATTGGCTGTATCCTTTCACCACAAGCCTTGCCTTGTGCTTGTTCAGAGAGCCATCTGCATTGAACTTTGCCTTGTAAACCCACTTGACACCAATGACCTTCTTCTATTCAGGTCTGTCCACAAGATCCCAAGTATCATTCTTGTGGATCATATTAATTTCAGCCTCCATAGCTTTTCTCCAACTCTTGCTTCTAGCAGCCTCTTCATAGTTTGAGGGTTCAACAATGGCCACATTACATCTCTAATAGATGTCAGTAATGGACCTGGTCCCTCTCACAGGAGCATCATCAACATTAGCATTACTGACTTCACTTTCTGCCAATTCTAGGTTGCTATCATCTTTTTCTTCTTCAAACTGACTTGTGTCTGATCCATCAAAGTTCTAAAACTTTGTTTCATCAAATTTAACATCCCTACTTACCAAAATCTTCTTGGTCGATGGATCAAATATCCTGTAACCCTTCTTATAGCTATTGTAACCAACAAATATGCCAGCAATTGACCTCTTCTCAAGTTTGGTCCTTCTTTCTACTGGTACAAGCACATAACATATGCAGCCAAACAATTTTAAATGTGAAACAACAGGTTTGAGACCATACCATGCTTCAAAAGGGGTCTTGTCCTTCACAGCATGTGTTGGCAGCCTATTGAGCAAATATATTGAAGTGTTGACACCTTCAGCCCAAAAAATGCCTGGAAGCCTGCTTTGGAACAGCAAACACCTGGTCATGTTCATCACTATCCTGTTCTTCCTCTCACTCACTCCATTTTGTTGAGGAGTGTACACTGTGGTCAGCTGATGATGGATTCCAGCTTGCTCACATAGCTTCTGGAATCTTTCAAACAAGTATTCTGTACCATTGTCTGTCCTCAAGGCCTTGATCTTACAGCCTGCTTGATTTTCTGCCCAAGCCTTGAACTTTACAAACATGTCAAACACCTCTGACTTCTGTTTCATGAAGTACACCCAGCAAAATCTGGTCAAATCATCAATAAACAAAACAAAGTACTTACTTCCATTTAGTGAAGGTGTCTTCATTGGTCCACAGACATCAGAGTGCACCAACTCAAGTCTGTCTCGAGCCCTCTATGCCTGGTTAGCTGAAAAGGGCAACCTGGCCTGTTTACCAAGTTGACACACCTCACAAACTGATTCATTTGCATTAACCTTCACCATGTCCTCTGTCATGTTCATTTTGTGCAACAAATCGAGTGACTTGAGGTTAACATGGCCAAACCTCTTGTGCCAAAGATCAGTATCATCCACTGAGCTTGTGTAGGCTCTTTTCTCAAGCTGATTCACATCCAGCATGAAGCATTTGTCTGCCATAGGTGCTGAGACTATCTCCCTACCATAGGCATCACTTATAACACAAGAATCATTTTTGAAAACTAGAGAATAGCCTTTCTTGACTAACTGGCCTACACTAAGCAAGTTCTGATCAATTTCAGGCACATAAAGCATATCAGAGATAATTTTGTTACCTGATCCAGTGTTGATCACAACATTACCTCTGCCCTTTGCTTTAATCAAGTTGCCATTACCAATCTTGACCCTTGAGACATAGCTCCTGTTAAGATCCTTGAACAGGATCTCATCTGCAGCCATGTGGTGTGAGCAACCACTGTCCACAAAGCCAACTACATTTGCTGTTGACTACAAAACATGAAGCAGTGAACACATGCTCCTCTTGAGCTTGCACATCCTCAGCAGTCTTAGCTTGTACTGGCTGTGCTTGTGCCTTCTCATGATTCTTACAAATTTTCTCATGATGGCCATACTGTTTATAGCTTTTGCACTGTATGTCTGGTCTGGTCCAGCAAAATTTCTCCAAGTGGTTGGTCTTCTTGCAGTGAATGCATGGTGAAACCTCCTTTTGCCTGCTTCTCTCCTTGCTTTGTCCTTTCTTTCAAACCAAGGTTTCTTAGCTCTCTGATTTGAGCTAGAGCCTTCTCTGGTTCTTTCTTCAAAAGCTCTTTCAGGGTTCTCCTCCTGTCTGCTAGCTCTCCTCTGCTCGAGTGCATAGAGAGAATTAACCAATTCAGACAAGAAAATGGTTGTAAGATCCCTCGAGTCCTCCAGTGAGGAGATTTTCGATTCAAACCTCTCTGGAAGAATGATGATCACTTTCTCAACCATTCTACTGTCACTAAAGTCCTCTCCTAGGAGTCTTATGTTGTTCACAGTTGCCATAATTCTGTCAGAATATTGTTTAATAGTTTCTAACTCCTTCATTTTTAAGTTTTCAAACTCTCTTCTCAGGTTAATGACCTGTTGCTGCCTGGTCTTATCCGATCCCATAAACTCCTCTTTCAGCCTGTCCCATGCCTGCTTAGAAGAGTTACAGGCCATAATGCGAGCTAAGATAACATCTGACACACCATTCTACAGACAAGCCATGGCTTTATGCTTCTTGGCTCGTTCCTCACCATGTTGCCTGATCTGAGCAATGGTAGGATTTGCTCTTAATGGTGCTGGCTCGACATCACTTTCAACTGTACTCTAGAGGTCAAGTGCTTGAAGATATGTCTTCATCTTGACTACCCAAATGTGGTAGTTTTCTCCAGCAAAAACTGGTGGTGGAGGAGGAGCAAAACTCTTGCTGCTAAAACTAACTTTGCAAAAACAAAACTGACTTTGTTTTGAAAGCTAAAACATAAACAACAGAGGTCCTCAAAGATAGGAGGCTCTGATTACCAATTGTTGGATAAATGGCAGCAGCAAACACAACAAAATGAAACTTTGCTAAGCATAAGCTCACAAAACAGCAATCAAAACAATGAAACAAATGAAAGACTAAAAACAGCAAGTAACCGATGTAAGGCCCAATATTTGCCCGGCCCGTAATAAATAAACCAAATCAAAATTTAAAATGTCCAAAGTCCAAAATTACAAAATCTATCAGACCTAAAATATAAATCGAGCCCATTTATAAATGGCCCAGTACAAACCCAAATTACAACAAGCCCAATAGCCAAAACCAGCTCAGATTTTTTCATTTCGTAGAAACCCTAAACAGTTTCAGAGGTACCAGGCACCGCAGTCGAGCCCTCGCACATGCCCCACGAACCACGCTTCCAGCGCCTCTCCCCACATACACCTGGCCACGTCCCTGACACCGTACGGCCGTACCTGCAGCAAACGCAAACAAAAAACGCAGCAGAGAAAGAAATTGTATTTTTCATTTTTATTATTTTAAAACGAAGGGATATAAAAGAGGACAAACCTTTTTTATTTGGGGAGGATACACACACAAAAAAGAACACACACACAATCATCACACAGACACATATTGTACCAAAAATACACGAAATCAATAGAGAAGAAAAAGGTTTCTTTTCCTCTTTTCCATTTTCGTTTTTCCGATTGCTTTTTTTTCTTTCGTGTTTTGTTTTCCATTAAATATATATATAAGCATATATATATAGAGCAAAAATAAAAAAGGGGGCGAAGTCTTACCTGTGCGAGTGCTTTATCGGAGCCTCGTTCATCCCGTCAGAATTGGGATCGGAAAAGGCACGAGTTTGCGCGGCGGCTGAAATGGTGAGGATCTAGGTTTTAGTTTGAGGGGGTGAAATGTTAAACTTTAGGGTTTTCTGAGGTTACTTAAGCGGGATAATACGACGTCGTTTAAAGGCCTGCAACCCGTGTGTGTGACCCGACCCGGGGAAGATCCGCGCATTTTTGTTGTATGGTCTATTTGCGCCTCTAATCCCTCCATTTTTCTATTTTTTAATTTCATTTTTTTGTTTTGCTGTAAATTTCCCGGAAATTTTGAATTTGTTTCAATTCGGTCTTGATCTAAACGCAGCGTTTTGGAGGGCGGGGTTATTTTCTGTTTTACTCCCTCCTTGTTCCTCGCGCACCCGATTCGGTCCCTTTTCATTTTTATTTATTGCGGATTGGCCCTAAAATTTCTGCTTTCATTTTAATTTAGTCCTGATTAATATTTTGTTGTTAATTAATTTACTATCATTATTTTCACTACTGTTTGTTATTATTATTATTATCATATTTGATCATATTTTTATTCACCCATATTCCTATGCGTTACTTTGATATTTCATATTATTTTAGACTATTTTTATTATGTATATGTACGTATGTAATATGTATTACTTAATTTTAAATTATATACATATATTTTATGCATATATAACTATCATTTAAAAATTATTTTTTACATATACATATATTATTGTTGGTTTCGAATCATTTTCTATGCATGTATGCACTTCATTTCTTTCAATATTCTATTTTTATTTTTGCTATCTCAACTTTTCCTATATATTATATTATTATTTATATTGAGTTTTCACTTCATATATTGTCTATTTTGATTAATACAAGTATATTATTTTAAGTTTTACTTATTTTGACATCCTTTTTATAATATTTACTTTAAAGTTCATTTAGGTAGTATTATTTCATGTAATATCCATTATCCCATTCTTGAATGTTGTCAAGTTTTTGCATTAATTATTTCATTTTAAAATTTCATTCATGTAATTTTTGTGAATATGCATTCAAATCTCTTTTCTCGTATTACCTTTTTGGCACATTTTATTTGTGTTAAGTTGTTTGGTATTTCCTTGATTATTTTAATTAGGTTTTCAAACATGGATGTTAGTATTTGCACAATGTGAGATACGAAATTGTTACTCCTATGTATTGTATTGCTTATTTACTTGTTTATTCTTCATACATTAGTGTACGTTGATTTACAAACTTCCATTTCGCGTTGTATGTTATTCTTCTATGGTTTTATTTATTCAAAAGATTACGTTTCATATCATTTAAATATCAAAACCAATTTATCCAAAAATCTTCAAAATACTCGAAGTTTGGAATCCTCGAGAAAATTGAGCCCTAACGCATTACGTTCCAATTCCCTTGTCGAATCTAAATAATCGAAATTTTTCCAACATACAAATTTCAAATAAAAACCCATTCTCGGGAATTCGACATGTTGTGTCCTAACGCATTGGATATGATATGTTATTTTCTCGAGATGAGGATTTTAATAATAAAGGCAATATTCGATATTTAGGAATTTTGTGAAATCGAGCCCTAACTTACTAGGTTTTGATTTTCTCATTTGACCCAAATAATCGGATATCCTTCTCAAAATGCGTAGGTTTTAAAAGTCGAGAGATAAATTTTAATTTTGAGGATTTAAAATGTTGCATTCTAACTTACTGAGTGTGACGGTTTATTTCTTTGAAATAAGTGAATCTCATCGTCCAATTCATTTTATTCAAAATAAAAGGATCGTATTTTAAAATCTTTTCAAAATTTTGACATTAAGACATTAAACAATCGATTCGGTACCAATTTTGGGCGTTACGAGGGTGCTAACCCTTCCTCGTACGTAACCGACTCCCGGACCTATTTTTCTCAAATCTCGCAGACCTAAATTTTAACGGTGAACCGATCACACCTCCTTAAAAGGTCGGTGGCGACTCCCAATTTTCATTTTTAAGTTGACAACTAAATATTTTTTTTTGTTTTTTCAAAAATGGTTTTGACAGCTTGGCGACTCCACTAGGGACGCATTTAGAGATTCAAGCCGTAAAATTTATTTTTTCTTGTCTTATTATCGAAAACTGAAAATTTGATTTGAAAAATTTCGATCATTTTTGTGCATTTGTTTGTATAATTATTGTTTTATACCTTGGCATCATATTGCATAAGACTGTAGGTCTTTCCCTTTTAAGTGGAAGTGAGAAACTAGTCCTTCGTGAGGTTTTCACCTCCGTGCAGGATAGTGGATCACTTCCGGGATACATCCGTACCTATGTCTTCGAGAGATTTTCATCTCCGTGCAGCCATAGGAAAATGTATTCCCCTGAACCGAACTTGGTCTGTATGAGCCTATAATGGGTGAAGATCGAGGAATCTGCTGGTTCGGGTACCTTGACTTTAGAACCAACCCTCATATAGTGGACTTAAGAACTTAACCTAGGTAGAGCCACTCCAAATCCTTAGTGGTTACCTGATTAGGTACTTTCTTTTTTCCTTGTTTGCTTCTATTTTGTACTAACCCCTCTTGTTGTGTTTTGATTATGATTGCATTGCATCTGCATCTTAGGAAAGAGATATTGATTCAAGTCCGATTACTAAATTAGAAAGCTTGTCATGGAATACCAATTCCTTGATACAGTGGAAAATAATACGACTTCCCAAATATATTCTGAGAAACACAAGAATGGCGATGGAAGAGTTCGTGACCCTGCTTCGTGGCCTGAGGATTCAAGGCTATTGTCTAAGAGCCTTCGACGTCCCAACTCCCTTAAAGAAGCTGACGAACCTTATGAAGATAGACAGGTGGTGGATCGCGACCAAGATCAAGAAAAGGAGCTAGCAATGGCATCTATTGGCGAGATTATCTCAAACATGTGCATGAAGAAAAAGATAGATGTTGTTTCTTGGAATATGAGGGTGAGGTCGTACATGTATCCGTTTTATGTAAAGGAATTTGCTTTCTAGAAAAGTTTCCTAAATGTAATTGAATCAAAATCAATGTCTCTTTAGGCATACATTTCATGCATTCGCATTACATGCATTAAAGTCCATTGAAAGGGTTTAATCGAGTAAATTTATTTCAGCTAATCTGGAAACCGACAAAAGCTCACCCATTAAGTATCAACACGATACTCGTTGAAAGACTAAAGAAATGAACCAAAGATTAGAGAAACTGGAGCAAATGCAAAAGGATATGCCAGAATGGTTACAAGTGCAAATGCAAGAGCGGTTAGATAAAATCCAAGAAGACATGATGGAAAAATTGATCAAGGCTCAAAAAGATGCGATGGCTGAATTGACCCATCTACTGACTAAGGGAGTAGATAAAAGGAAAGGTCCTATGGTAAATGATGAAGAAGAAGACAAGGATAGACCTATCTATCCTTTAGGTTTTATGCCTCTACATGCGCAGATTCAGACTGAGGTACCTCCGTGCAGATCTTCTATTTTCATTAGGCCTCAGAGGTTTCAAACTGATGTTTCAATACCGATGAACTTTCAGGCTGATCAGGTTCTAATCCTAGAAATAGCCCAGTGAATCTTGTTATTCCTGATTTTGACGAAATGGCTGAAAAAGAGAAGGAAAACGTCGAACTGTCAAAACAATAGGAGGATAGGTGTAAATGGTAGGAGGAAAAATTTAAAGCCCTGGAAAGCGCTGATATACACCATGGAATCGATGCAAAAGATCTGAGCTTGGTTCCAGACTTAGTACTCTTTCACAAGTTTAAGATGCCTGAATTTGAGAAATATAGTGGGACCAGTTGCCCAGAAGCCCATATCACCATGTTCTGTAGAAGGATGACTGACTACATTAACAATGATCAACTGCTAATACACTACTTCCAAGACAGTTTGGTAGGGGCAGCGTCCAAATGGTACAATCAGTTGAGCCGTACCGAGATTGGTTCATGGGGGAACCTAGCACAGGCATTCATGAAACAATACAGTCATGTGACGGATATGATTCCCGATAGAATCACCTTGCAAAACATGGAAAAGAAATCGAGTGAAAGTTTTAGGCAGTATGCACAGAGGTGGAGGGAAGTTTTAGTCCAAGTTCAGCCACGCCTCTTGGAGAAAGAGACGACAATGCTCTTCATCAATACACTGAAGGCCCCGTTCATTACGCATATGTTAGGAAGCGCAACAAAAAGCTTTTCTGACATAGTTATGAATGGTGAAATAATTGAGAATGCTATAAGAGCCGGAAAAATTGAGGCGGAAGAGAGTGATAAGAGGTCAACCCCAAGGAGAAGAGAAAATGAGGTGAACAACACAAATTACTCAAGGTTAGTAAGTCACCTAGGTAAAGAGGTCGCTAACCAACAAGGTTCATCAAGACAAGAATCTTATGTGAAACAAGGCACTGAGAACCTCCAGTTCATGCCAATTTCGATGTCGCATAAGGAGCTGTATCAAAGCTTATTCAACGCGCGCATTATTGCCTCTTTCTACACAAAGCCTCCACAGCCTCCGTACCCCATATGGCATGACGCAAATGCATAATGCGAATATTATGTGGGGAATACGGGGCATTCCATAGAAAACTGCATTGCCTTTAAAAAACTGATTGAAAGGCTTATCAGTACGGGTGTCGTTAAATTTGATGATTCCACCAGTGCGGAAAATCCGTTACCCAATCATAATTGATAATGGAGTGACTGCAATGCACAAGCAACTGAAGAAGGGACCTTGTTAAATATCTGCCCTTATGAATTTGGGAGTGTTCTAAGTAATTAGACTGCGTAAGAAAGCTCTATAGATTTTAGAACCTATTTAGAGTAATGTTCAGAACATTTTTGTTGTTTTTAGCCTAAAATGATAGAAATTTCTTTGTGAAAAAAAAGGCTCATGTCTGAACGTTATTATTCTAATGAAATACATCTTTGCGATCACTTTTGAGCCAATGTTATTTCATTCTTTTTGAATAATTATTTCTGATTATTTTATTCTTTTGTATATTCTTTGGTACTTATTATGGGTCCCCAGATATCAATTACGTGAATGACTCTGCTACAGACCCAGATTTTCCTTTTGAGCGGGGCATGTACTTAAAGGGATCTCATGACTTTGAAAATGACAAAGATTGTAACCTATCTTTTGACTTGTTGAGGATGGTAGAGATGAAATTTTACCCCTACAAGGAGATAATAGAGATTGCGAACTCAAAGAAACGTGTATGGCCGGAGAAACAAAGTAGGGCCTCGTCGAGTCACCTCTAGAGTTCAAAGAGGCCTTTGTATGGTTATACCAGGATACGCCCAGGTTAAGCACTGATAATGAAATCTGCGCGACAACACAATGACAAAATTTGCAATGTGAATGACGCAATGAAAATTCTTTGCTGGGGCAACGCCTTTCTTGTTAACTCAGTATAGCTTTGCCCGTTTGAAGTCGAGTTTCTATCTCTTCAAATTTTTTTGGATTTTATCCTGATTGAAAAGGAGGATCCAAAATTTTCTATTGTAGTTTCGCCCCAGAAAGCTCCATGAAAGAAACCTGATACCAAGGAGGGTTTTTTGCATATAAGATGAAAGTGGGAAATCTCATCTATAAAAACATTGATTCTGATTGAAAGGGTTCAGATTAAAAAAAACAAGAAGAGAAAAGAAAAAATCAAAATCAAAATCAAAATCAAAAAAGGAAAGAAAAATCAGAGTCAAAAGCAAAAAAGAGAAATCCATCAAAGTTAAAATAAAATATGAAAAGAGAAAAAGAAAAGAAAAGGAGAGGCCAAGGCGAAAACCCAAAAAGGGCGCTTTGTGACTAAATGTGGTTTTGAGTTGAAAACCTGAAAAGGACGACTCAAATTTCGAGCAAAATGAGGCATGGACATCACCATTATCAACGACTTCTAATGGGCATTGCTTCACCATTGAGATCATTAATTACTTCATCAAATGGATAGAGGCTACTGCATGCGCCAATGTCATCATGTGCCGATATAGAATTCCAGAGAGGATGGTATTGGAAAATACATTGAACTGGAGTGACAACACGATAGCTAAGTGCTGTAATCAGTTCAAAATCAGGCACCATGGTTTGTCACTATATTGCAAGACAATGATGTTCAAAAACGAAAAGATGAAAAATGAAAATGAAAATGAAAAAAATGAAAAGTAAAATAGAGAGGCTAAGGGGAAAACCCGCAAAGAGCACCTTAGGCCAAAGGGGATCTGAGTTGAAAACCCGAAAAGGGCGGCTCAAATATTAATTAGAATGGAGCACGAGGTAATCAAAGCAACTCAAATCTGGATCAGATTAGGCATGTGGTGATCTTGCTATGCCTGAATCAATAGGAAAGGATAGGCGACATCTTGGGGCATCGACAGAGCGCTGTAGATCTCCTAAACACAGGTCCAACTCAAAATGGTCTTCAGAAAGTTTGTACAGAGAAATTCAAGATGAGATATCTGGGGCACCCAATTCTCATATTATTTGTTATTCTTGGAATACATTTTTCTTGTCCAAGATATTACATTCCCAATCAATTTCTTTGTCATCCTTCTTTACTATTTTCAATAATCTGTTCTTTCGAGCTATGCTCAGAACCAACTTTATTCTTATCCATTGTTATGACCTTTTTTGCAAACATATTACACTGGAATAATGATTAATGGACTAATAAAACTTTCACAAAGGAATTTTTGCATATTACTCTGAAAAGTTTCTAAATAATATAGGAGCCTGAAACAGGACTATTGTTTAGAACACACCAAATTTAAAGGCTGGAAATTTGAGAAGGAAGAGTCTAAATTTGGACTTTCTCTTTGGATGTTGTTCTCAAATGCATTGATTGAACAAGATGATAAGACGAAGAGTTAATGACATGATCATCAGGCAATAGGAAGAGGTTACCTCGGAGA
This sequence comes from Gossypium hirsutum, assembly GCF_007990345.1. Classification (NCBI taxonomy): domain Eukaryota; kingdom Viridiplantae; phylum Streptophyta; class Magnoliopsida; order Malvales; family Malvaceae; genus Gossypium; species Gossypium hirsutum. The sequence continues at coordinate 25,175,243 of NC_053446.1, forward strand.
AGAGAGCCTCCATTTGCGCATGAGTCTTTGGTACGACACCTTGAGAATGGTGTAAGAAACCAGAACGTAGATCTTGTATCCTTGAATTGGGGATAAGAGAGGACTGAGGAAAAGCCACATATTTCTACCCTTGGATTACTGTGGGAGAATGATGGTACAAATTATGGGCCCCAATGGATTAAACTTTGAAGTTTACAATGGGGGCAATCTGACTAAGTGATTCTTTGAAGAAGCTGGTCAATTGAGAAGACGTTGTAGCACATCAGTCACAAAGCCTTAATAAACTTCGAGTAATGACAACCTAAGCGGGATCATTCTCAGAAAAATAAAATTCTGCATTCATGCAAACACCATTCACACATGTCTAGTTAGGAGCATTTGATTCATTTTGATCATGCTATCCTAATCATTAAGCATAATTAGGTTCATTATACAGGTCATGTTCCCCAGAGAACATATCAGTGAAGATCGAAAACGAAACCTTGCCTCCATCGGTTGCAGTGGAGCTGGTTAAAGAAGCAGATCTTGTCTTCCTACGTTAACAGCGAAGCAGATCGAAAACAAAGCCTTGCCTCCATCAGTTGCAGTGGAGCTGATTAAAGATAGCAGATCTTGCATTCCTGCATTAACAGCGAAGCAGATCGAAAACAAAACCTTACCTCCATCAGTTGCAGTGGAGCTAGTTAAAGATAGCAGATCTTGCCTTCCTGCATTAACAGCGAAGCAGATCGAAAACAAAGCCTTGCCTCCATCGGTTGTAGTGGAGCTGGTTAAAGATAGCAGATCTTGCCTTCCTGCGTTAACAGCGAAGTAGATCGAAAATGAAGCCTTGCCTCCATCAGTTGTAGTGGAGCTGGTTAAAGATAACAAATCTTGCCTTTCTGCATTAATAGAGAAGTAGATCGAAAACAAAACCTTGCCTCCATCGGTTGCAGTGGAACTGGTTAAAGATAACAGATCTTGCCTTCCTGCGTTAACAGCGAAGCAGATCGAAAACAAAGTCTTGCCTCCATCGGTTACAATGGAGCTGGTTAAAGATAGCAGATCTTGCCTTCCTAAGCACTAGCAGAGCAGATCGAAGACGGCGAATCTTATCTTCCCCAGGAGTAGGGAAACAGATTTAAGCCACAAGTCCTATGTCCCTGACCAGTAGTGGAATAGGTTGGAAATTACAAGTCTTATCTCCCAAAGTTGTAGCGGGGCAAACTGAAGAAGCAAATCTTATCTCCCTGAGGTTGCAGCGGAGCAGATTAAAGTCGATAATCCTATCTCCCTAAAGTTGTAGTGGAGCGGATTAAAGTAATAGATCTTATCTCTCTGAACTTGCAGTAGAGCAGATCGCATCAAATTTTGCCAACTAGAGATAGCAAATTTTTTTCCTTTTAGAAGCTACGAGTTACAAATCCTATTTCCCCGACGTTGCGGTGGAGTGGATCGAAGCACCAATTCCAATACCTCTGAAGATGCAGTAGGATGGAATGAGGCTACGTGAAGAAGAAGAGCACCAAGGTCCAAGCTTGACCGGGCAAAATTGGCCACTTTTGGTCTTTGCTTCATTTCCGTTACACGGCAATGAGCAAAGAGGGGCAGCTGTAAGGCCCAATATTTGCCCGGCCCGTAATAAATAAACCAAATCAAAATTTAAAAAGTCCAAAGTCCAAAATTACAAAAAAACTATCAGACCCAAAATATAAATCGAGCCCATTTATAAATGGCCCAGTACAAACCCAAATTATAGCTAGCCCAATAGCCAAAACCAGTCCAGATTTTTTCATTTTGCAGAAACCCTAAACAATTTCAGAGGTACCAGGTACCGCAGCCGAGCCTCGTACATGCCCCATGAACCACGCTTCCAGCTCCTCTCCCCACATACACCTGGCCACGTCCTTGGCACTGTACGGCCGTACCTGCAGCAAACGCAAACGAAAAACGCAGCAGAGAAAGAAATTGTATTTTTCATTTTTATTATTTTAAAGCGAAGGGATATAAAAGAGGAGAAACCTTTTGTATTTGGGGGGGATACACACACAAAAAAGAACACACACACACAATCAGCACACAAACATATATTGTACCAAAAATACACGAAATCAATAAAGAAGAAAAAGGTTTCTTTTCCTCTTTTCCATTTTCGTTTTTCTGATTGCTTTTTTTTTCTTTCGTGTTTTGTTTTCCATTAAATATATATATATAAGAATATATAGAGAGAGAGCAAAAATAAAAAATGGGGGCGAAGTCTTACCTGTGCGAGCACTTCATCGGAGCCTGGTTCATTCTGTCAGAACCGGAATCGGAAAAGGCACAAGTTTGCGCGGCGACTGAAATGGTGAGGAACTAGGTTTTAGTTTGAAGGGGGTGAAATGTTAGACTTTAGGGTTTTCTGATGTTAATTAAGCAGGATAATACGGCGCCGTTTAGAGGCCTGCAACCCGCGTGTGTGACCCGACCCGGGAAGGATCCGCGCATTTTTGTTTTATGGTCTATTTCGCCTCTGATCCCTCCATTTTTCTGTTTTTTAATTTCATTTTTTTGTTTTGCTGTAAATTTCCTGGAAATTTTGAATTTGTTTCAATTCGGTCTTGATCTAAACGCAGCGTTTTGGAGGGCGGGATTATTTTTCGTTTTACTCCCTCCTTGTTCCTCGCACACACGATTCGGTCCCTTTTTATTTTTATTTATTGCGGATTGGCCCTAAAATTTCTGCTTTCATTTTAATTTAGTCCTGATTAATATTTTGTTGTTAATTAATTTACTATCATTATTTTCTCTACTGTTTGTTATTATTATTATCATATTTGATCATATTTTTATTCACCCATATACCTATACGTTACTTTGTTATTTCATATTATTTTAGACTGTTTTTATTATGTATATGTACATATGTAATATGTATTACTTAATTTTAAATTATATACATATATTTTATGCATATATAACTATCATTTAAAAATTATTTTTTTACATATACATATATTATTGTTGGTTTCGAATCATTTTCTATGCATGTATGCACTTCATTTCTTTCAATATTCTATTTTTATTTTTGCTATCTCAACTTTTCCTATATATTATATTATTTATATTGAGTTTTCACTTCATATATTGTTTATTTTGATTAATACAAGTATATTATTTTAAGTTTTACTTATTTTGACTTCCTTTTTATAATATTTACTTTAAAGTTCATTTAGGTAGTATTATTTCATGTAATATCCATTATCCCATTCTTGAATGTTGTCAAGTTTTTGCATTAATTATTTCATTTTAAAATTTCATTCATGTAATTTTTGTGAATATGCATTCAAATCTCTTTTCTCGTATTACCTTTTTTGGTATTTCCTTGATTATTTTAATTAGGTTTTCAAACATGGATGTTAGTATTTGCACAACGTGAGATACGAAATTGTTACTCTTATGTATTGTATTGCTTATTTACTTGTTTATTCTTCATACATTAGTGTACGTTGATTTACGAACCTCCATTTCGCGTTGTACGTTATTCTTCTATGGTTTTATTTATTCAAAAGATTACGTTTCATATCATTTAAATATCAAAACCAATTTATCCAAAAATCTTCAAAATACTCGAAGTTTGGAATCCTCGAGAGAATTGAGCCCTAACGCATTGGGTTCCAATTCCCTCGTCGAATCTAAATAATCGAAATTTTTCGAACATACAAATTTCAAATAAAAACTCATTATCGGGAATTCGACACGTTGTGTCCTAACGCATTGGATATGACATGTTATTTTCTCGAGACGAGGATTTTAATAATAAAGGCAATATTCGATATTTAGGAATTTTGTGAAATCGAGCCCTAACTTACTGGGTTTTGATTTTCTCATTTGACCCAAATGATCGGATATCCTTCTCAAAATGTGTAGGTTTTAAAAGTCGAGAGATAAATTTTAATTTTGAGGATTTAAAATGTTGCATTCTAACTTACTGAGTGTGACGGTTTATTTCTTTGAAATAAGTGAATCTCATCGTCCAGTTCATTTTATTCAAAATAAAAGGATCGTATTTTAAAATCTTTTCAAAATTTTGACATTAAGACATTAAACAATCGATTCGGTACCAATTCTGGGCCTTACGAGGGTGCTAACCCTTCCTCATGTGTAACCGACTCGTAGACCTATTTTTCTCAAATCTCGCAGACCTAAATTTTAACGGTGAACCGATCACACCTCCTTAAAAGGTCGATGACGACTCCCAATTTTTATTTTTAAGTCGACAACTAAATGTTTTTTTTTTTGTTTTTTCAAAAATGGTTTCGACAACCGATGAAGCCCATTTCAAATTTCATTAAAACTTTGAAATATATGTTGCTACAAAAGTAGTATGACAGTTACCTAACATTAGTAACTGCTCCCATCAGTTTTAGTAACTTGCAATACAAAAATAATACAAATTCAAAAGCCGATTGATTCAGCTATACATCTATCAAATTCAAATCTTACCAACTATGAAATCAAGTTATATATCAACTTGTTCCATTTACAAAAAGATTACAAAATGAACTAAACAAAAGAAATGCTTATGATCCTTCCCAAATGCTGGTCTGATGTGTTGGTCAGCATCATGGTCGACTATTGCATTACAGTCCATGCTCAATAGTAAGAGTTGTGTAATTATGGAGATACGACTTTTCGCAGTACTCAGCAGCTGAATAAAGCTAAGGCCTTAAGTTCTTGAGCTCCCATAAAATCAAAGGGTCAACTAATCAATTAGTATAACAATGAAATGCTGGGAATTGCAAAAAGAAAATGGAAACTCCTACTATCCAAAGTTTCAGGAAAACATAAATCAAACAAATACTTGTTAAAAAAAAGAAGAAGCTAAATGCAACCACAATACACTTCAAAGAGTTCAAACAAATTTCATGCTCTCCAAGCCAATGGAAGAAATAACCCACGTTGCTTAATAAAACCTCCATGTTGTTTATAACAATTTTACTTCAAAATAGAAGTGTTCAATAGGTATAACAGACAAGAAGACATAGTCCAGACTAAGGAGAAAATATATCAGCACTAAAGATGAAATAAAAGACATCCCTAAAATGAATAATAATAGGAGAAAGGAAAATGAAAGAAAATCTACAGTTCATGCTTTGAAGAAAAAAACTATCTTAACCAAGTTTGAAGGAAATAAGTATAATAGTGCATGGCTATTTAATTTATTTTAGAGCTCCAAATCACCTTTGCCCCTAAGAAATTTCTCATGATTCCAATAAAAAAAATACCCCAAAGAGAAAGACGAAAAATATCCATATAACAGATCATCTAAAAAATCAATCTGAGACAAACTACTACAAAAACAATAATTATTATGAAGGAACAAAAGGGGCAAACCTGGAAGTGGGGAAGGAAGGAAAGTTGTGAAAAGGGTTAAAAGCGAGGAGATTTCTCACATCAAGTTGAAAATGGTTCTGGTTCTCCGTCTCCATCTTCAGCTGGCGTTGGTATGTAGTGTTTGCTGCTAAGCAAGGCTATTAGTTCGGCTTCTTAAAACCTAATACAGAAACACTCAAAAATTCCAAGAATGAAAATCCCAAGAATGAAAATCCAAGTTCATGGTTCCATCAGATCTGACTACCACAAAGCTTGGCGCTTTCCTCACTGAACCAAGCTACTATTCAAAAACAATTTTTTAAAAAAAAATCTGAAATGAAATGAAAAATGGAAAAAGAACAATGAACCGGAGAAGGATCTACGATGAGAAAAAAGGAAATTTTTGGAATCGAAAGATGGCAGCCCTTGGATTTGCACTTGCAACGGCGAATGTAAAAAAGAAATTGAAATTTATTCAAAACAAAATGGAAATAAATTAAACAAGGAAGAGTGAAATTTATACGAGAGAAGGAGCAAGAGAACTAGGCAGAGAATTTTTAAAAGTGAAATTAGGGGTTTCAGGCGGGAAATTTTGGGATAAAACGGTGACAAGTGAAAATTTGTTTGCGGTGTTTTTAATGTCAAATTTAAATTATTCTATTAAGACGGCGTCGTTTTGAGAAATTTTAATACATAGTAACGTCGTTTTTTGCTGAAAACGCCACTAAAGCTCGCATATTTTTTATATTCAATTATTGTATCTTTCATATAAATTTTACATAAAGAATTATTAAATTTTTAAGTAATATTTAAAAGAATTAGATAATATTATAAATTTTAGTTTTTTTATTTCATTTTTATTTTTGTATTTTTTTCTTATAATTTGGTCCTATCCAAATTAAATAATTACCTATATATCCATATTAAATATATCAAATAGTTTAGATTAAATATTTTTAAATATAAAAGCATTAATTAATTGTATAAAATTGTATCATTTAACAAATCTCAAATAAACCTTAAACCCTAAATTAACCTTTCAATATACATAAAGTCTATCCATTATATATCCCTTAAATAATATAAACTATACTCATAATTTCAATATATTAAATTTATTATTATCTCTTTTACAATTATATAAGAACATACTTAATATATAAATTAAAAAAACTAATTAATCTAAATCATAAACCTTAACCCAACCCTTGAAACCCTAAATCCCTAACTCTTAACCCCTAACCCCTAACTTCTAACATCTAAACCTTAAATCCCAACCCTTAAACCATAATCCCTAATCCATAATCCCTAAATCCATATATAACCCCCAAACCTTAAAATAGTAACTCCTAAACTGACCTTAAATCTTAAATTAATCATATACCGTAAACCATATAAACCCTAAACTATAATGATAATTAATTAAATATTTTAAAATTAATACTATCTTATCTGTTTCAATTATATATGAAATTATTTAATATATAAATAAAAAACATATTTAAAATATAAATTTAAAAAATAATTAATCTAAACCCAAAACCCTAACCCAACCCATGAATCCATAAACCCTAAATCGCTAAATCTTAAACCCTAACCCCTCACCCTCACCCTTAACCCCTAAACCTTAAATCCCAACCCTTAAACCATAATCCCTAAATCCATACTTCGTAAACCTTAAAACAGTAACTCTTAAACCGGCCTTAAATATTAAATAAATCATATACCTTAAACCAAAAATCCTAAACTAAAGTGATAATTAATTCAATATTTTAAAATTAATACTCTCTCTTCTACGATTATATAAGAAATTTTTTAATATATAAATTAAAAAATAATCAGTAATCATGTACCCAAAAAAATTTAAAATTATTTTAAATAACAGTATTTTAATTTTTCCATATGTTTTTTTCAAACTATTTCTACGTGCTATTATTTTTTCTGAAGATTTTAAATATTCAATTAGAAATAAATTGAATTTTATTTAATTCATATAAATAACTCAATTAAGATAAAATGTTTTTAGCGGCACTTTTTCAAAAACGCCGCTAAAGCCAGCAGCATTAGCGGCGCTTTTTCAGAAACGCCGCTAAAACACCGAGCATTAGCGACGCTTTTTGAAAAACGCCGCTAAAACACCGAGCATTAGCGGCGCTTTTTTTAAAACACCACTAAAGCCCCGAAAGGTAAGAAATCGACGCCGTCGGGCTTTGGTTTTTTGCAGCGTTTTTTGGAAAAAAATGCCGCTAATTCTCATTTTAGCGGCATTTTTTCAAAAACGCCGCTAATGCTCAATTTTTACCGGCGTTTTTTGTCCAAATGCCGCTAAAAGTGCCGCTAAAAGCCTGTTTTGGTGTAGTGTCCCATCTCGAATAAACTATGCACGAGGAAATATAAAAATTTCATGTGCTAAATATAATTCTATGCCTAATGCTGCTCAAGACAATTTTGTCAACCCTAAATATACCATTTATATCAAGGTAATATATATGTGCTATTAGAAGTGAATTATGTCCTCATACTGTTTTAAATTTTTTATTAGACATGTTATCAAGTCTCAATATCACTTATTCATTTAACCAATTCAAATAAGTAATGACTTTCCCATTTTAATATCTATTCTCAAATTTATCATTCTCTTTTCATTAGAACTTCTTACATTAGGTTAATTATGTATCAACTTATCATAGCATGCCTTAATTCATTAATGCCACATTTCATTCTAGTCACTAGCATCATGCATGTTTTACATTCTACAATTTATAGCATTTACTGAATTTACCCATAGAAAACGACCGTGGAATCATACAGTCAGATATCGGAATATGTGCAACCAACACATCAAATTCACATAGTAGTATAATAGCCGATCCAGAGACGAATTGAGAAAATTTTTTGGGCCGAAATTAAATTAAATTTTTTATAATAGTAAAAAATGTAATTTTATTATTTTAATAGTTTATATCTTTATAATTTTTAAAAGATTAAATTAAATTTTTATCATTTTTAGGGTGAGCCAAAGTACAATTTTATTTTTACTAATTTAAACTTTTAAAAAATTTTAAAGACCTAAATAAAAAAATTTTCATTTTAGAGGGATCGGGCCCTGTCAGCCCCCTAACTACAGCCACGAAATTCGTCATAACACCTCCCCACATTCACATGGCAAACTAGTGTGTAAAATTAGCACCTTATCTAATCCCATCCACTCGGTGGCTACCGACGGAATAAAATTAAAACCTTAGCTAATTAAATTAACAAAAAGTTTTTAATTTGTACACTGAAATATAAAAAAAATATAATGATTTATTTGGCTGTTCAACCTAAAAAAATTATTTTAGTCTCTATTTAATTTTTTGTCTCTTTCAATCCTTAAATTTATATTGTTTGTTAAATCACCCAAAATAAATTAAAAAATTAACATTTGTTAACTTTACTGATGTGGCATCCACATAGCAGTCCATATGTGTGCCACATCAATAATTAATTAATTATTTTAAAATTTAAAATATATATTTATAATTTTTTTTAATATATTTTATTTTTAAAATTTTAAAAAATTAATTAATTATTAACATATCGTCAATAAAATTAACAAATATTAACTTTTAGAATCAGATAAAGTTCTTTTAAGCACCATTAACTATAGAAGTATGCTTAGCAAATGGAAATTTTATGCTTGCCGGTGGAGATAGTTGATTCGAGATAGGGACTTCAAAGTTGCATCAGAGGTGAAGCCAACCTTTTGAAGGTATACCTGTAAGTTGATAAAATCCTCGTGCACATAGAATCTTAATTGCTACTCCTTGTTTCGCTATCATTTTTTATTTCTGTTTCACTGTTATTTTGTTGTTATTTTATTTTTGTTTCATTGTCATTTTACTATTATATTATTATTATTTAGATATTATATAATTTTTTATTCTTAATTTTACTACTATTTTAAAAGTATTTGTTTGTTAAGGTGCAACTATTTTAATATTAATTAAGTATAATTTTTTAATTTATAAAAAATATTTATTTTAATATTTTTAATCTGTTATATTTTTTATATTTATTTTTATATAAAAAAATAATTTAAAAAATTTAATATTAACCAATAAATTTAATATTTTAATTTAAAATGGATCTAAATAGAATATTTTTTTTTCGAATTGATGGTTGCAGTGGTAAACAATTTTAATATTATGTTTGTATTATCCAATTTTTTTAATACTGGAAGGTAAATAGAGGTCAAGGACAAAAGTCTTTGATTTGATCCGCAGATCTTGTCTTTCTATCTTTGATAAATTTCTTTAGGATCCCATTTTCATTGAGTCTCGTTGACTCTCGCTTTATGTGTACATACTACTTTAATTTCTATATTACGTGATGAGTGGAATCAAACAGCCATGATTAGATTTTATTAACATATTGTTTTATAATTTCAATTATAGGTAAAATTTCGAAGAAAACATAAAAGAAAGAGGTCTTGAAAATCTCAATAATACAAATTTAAATTCAGACGATGATAAATTCAGTCAATGACCAACATATAATAATAAGTATATGTTAAATATTAAAAAGAGAATAATTCAACAAATAGACATTAAAAAATTAGATAAAACTGCATATAATATTTATTTTTTTATTATTTTTATTAGTAATCATATTATCAACTACATTTTTAGACTAACATATTACATATGATGATTTGATTTTAACTTTTATTACTTGTTTAGAAATTATTTTTATCATACTGATAATTTTTTATAGTAATTAATATTTTTTAAAATTATAAATTATGTAACTGTGTAATTACAATCTGTCAACCAAACACGTCTAAGGAATTACAATTTTTTATAATTACAATTTCATTCAATTGCTTTGTTGCCCAAGCAAACCCTGTTGTACAGCCCAAGTTTTGCTCGGGCCCAGGTGAACCCAACAAACACAAATCAGCAAGCCCAACAGGCCTAATATCACCCCAACCCAACAAACCAAGTCAAACTAGGGTTTCAGAAAAGCTGAAACCCTAGCCCTTCTAACGCCTGCCGCCGCAGCCACCTGCTTTCTGCCACCGCCGTGCATCTACCACCCACCCCCACTTGCGCTATCAAATCACCTGCAAGAAGAAGATAAACACACAAGCAACAAACAGAAACAAAAACCGAAAATAAATCATGTATAAAAACCAAGAACCAAGGCTTGTAAAAACGCTCTTTTCTTTTTTTCTTTTCTTTTTTTACAAGAACAAGTGAATCGAAACAACAGAAAGAAAGTTTAAAAAGGTGTTAATTTGGCTCTTTGGCTTCTACTTCGTTTATTTATTTATTTATATTTTTTACAAATCTATTTTAAACACAAATATCGAAAATAAAGAGGGAGAAGAAAGGTTACCTGAATCGACCTGTGGCCCCGTCGTCAGTATCCCTTCGCCGCCGCTGGATTCGAACTCGAAGGAGGGCCAATGACCCCTTTTTCTCCAATTTCTCGCTTCAAAGATTCGGCCTTTGAACGCGCTTCAAAGCGTTGGTCGAAAAGGCGTCTTCGCGCGACGCCGGCCATCGGACATGATGACGCTACAACGGCAACTGTGGCCTACCGAGGGATGGGTTGAGAGAGGGTGGGTTTGGATGGGCGATTGGGTGCGGTGCGGTGCGTTTAGCTTACTTTTTGTCTCACACAGTATCGCTACAGTATCTGATCTCACTGCCACCGCTGTTTTTACACTAATCACAAGTAAACGCACCGCCCATCCAAACTCACTCAGAATCTAAGTTTTCCTCAGATTTTTTTTTGTTGAAAAAATGAAGCTAATGTTTTTTTGTTTAAATTTTGATATTTATGCGGTGTTCAAAACGATGCCGTTTTGATTGTAAGAAACAATAGACAAAACGACGTCGTTTCGAAGCAAACCCGAGAACCGACCCATCCTGGAGAGCAAATCTGCGTGTTTCCTTGATAATGGGATATTTGGGCGGCTGGTCCTTTCGCTTTTTCGACCTATTTTAATCATATCCTTTCTGTTTATTTTTGTCTCTTTTAATTCGGCCTGATAATTTTATTTTCATCACATTTTAGTCCCTAATGGAACTGTGCGTTTTGGAGGACGAATTATTTCCCATTTTGGTCCATCCATGTTATAAGCTTGTTCATAATGGTCCTCCCTGTTTTAATTTATTTCTGATTTGCCCCCTAAATTTTGTTTTAAGGTTCAATTTAGTCCCTTTTTGTTATTTTTGCTATTAAAATTAATTAATTTTAATAGTGTTGTCATTATTTTTACTATTATTATTTTTGATATTACTGTTACTATTATTGTATTTATTATTATTACTTACCTTATTATTACTGCTATTGTTATTATTTACTCATTTTATATCTTTTAATTTCAAATTTCGTTATATATATACCACTACACCAAAACAGGCTTTTAGCGGCGTTTGGATAAAAACGCCGCTAAAAATCAAGTATTAGCGGCGCTTCTAATAAAACGCCACTAAAGATAGAGTATTAGCGGCGCTTTTTAAAAAATGCCACTAAAACGCTGCAAAAAACCTAAGTCCAACGACGTCGTTTTCTGAGTTTTTGAGGGCATTAGCGGCGTTTTTGAAGAAGCGCCGCTAAAGCTCAGGTCTTTAGCGGCATTTTTGAAGAAGCGCCGCTAATGCTCAGGGCTTTAGCGGCGTTTTTGAAAAAGCGCCGCTAATGCTCAGGGCTTTAGCGACATTTCTGAAAAAGTGCCACTAATGCTCAGTTCTTTAGCGGCGTTTTTAAAGAAGCGCCGCTAATGCTCTATCTTTAGCGGCGTTTATGAAGAAGCGTCGCTAATGCTCAGGGCTTTAGCGGCGTTTTTTGGAGAAGCGCTGCTAATGCTTAGGGATTTAGCGGCGTTTTTTGAAAAAGCACCGCTAATGCTCAGATTTATCATATTAAATAATTTTTTCATTTTTTAAAAGTTTTTTGGTTACATTACTGAGTGTTTTTTCATTTACATATTAAATAATTTTTTATATAATCGTAAAAAGAGATTTATCACTATAGTTTAAGGTTTTTGGTTTAGGGTATATGTGGTTTAGAGTTTAAGGTATAGGGGTTACTATTTCAAGGTTTTTGTAGATTTTTGTTGGTGCGGTTTGGATCCTAGTGTTTCTTGATATTTTGTTGTTGGTGGTTAGAGATTTTTGTTGCTTGATAGAAATGTGTTTAACTCTGGATATTTTCATCATTTCAGGCAAGAATGATTTATTTTTATTATGATCTAATTATGGTTTTAGTCCCGATCTGTTATCATTTTATTTTAATTTAGTATAATTTGGTTTCTTTAATTTTATAATATTGACGTGAATTTAAAAAAAAAAGGTAGATATGTGAATTTATTATTCGTTAGGATTGATTGGAATTTTAGGTGTTCATGTGTAAAAGTTTCATAACTTGTTTGTTCTGTTGTTTCAGAAACTGAATATGACCCATGGTTTTGCTTGGCACTTTTACATTTTAAATTATCTGTAACACCTTTCTATTTTCTTCTTCCTATGGATACCATTACAGCTTGCAGTTGAATGTTTCTTTTAGGTATTCCTGCCTCCAATTCGCCTTTTGTTTGTTGATTGAATTTTTTTAAGTTACTAGGTTTGGACATTGGTGCTAGGGAGAAGCAAGGAAATCCTAAAGTTGATGATGGATTCAAGGTTCCAAAAGAAAAAATCACCTACATTGCGGCATCTGTTGATGTGGATGAGGAGTTTGAATCTTTCGGAGTTGAAGAAACTAGGAGTACTGTTACAACTAGGAGTTTGAATCTTTTGAAATATCTTTAAGATTAAGGAACTATACTAAATGCGGTCACAAAACTTATGGAGGACAGTTATAAGGGTTAGGGTTTAAGGGTTAGGGGTTAGGGGTTAGGGGTTTATGGTTTATGTTTTACGATTTAGGGGATAGGGGATAGGGGTTAAGGGTTTAGGTTTATATTAATTAGTTTTTTTAATTTATATATTAAATAATTTTTTATATAATTGTAAAAGAGATAATATTAATTTTAATATATTAAAATTATGATTATAGTTTAAATTATTTAAGAACTTAATAGATAAATTTTATATATATTAACTGGTTTAGGATTTAAGGTTTACTTGAGATTTGTTAAATGATAAAAAATTATACAATCAATTAATGCTTTTATATTTAAAATATTTAATCTAAACCATTTGATATATTTAAATATTATATTTAACAAAAAAATTGATAAATAAATAAAAAAGTAACAGATTGATATGAATAGGTAACTATCTATTTTGGATAGGACCAAATTATAACAAATAAAAATGAAATGCAAAAACTAAAATCATTCCACATCGAACATCTATCATAATAGTTATATTTTAGTTAAGAAGAAATATATCTAATAAAATGGAGATTAAATCGGAAAATAATAATATAAAATCGTGATTAACATTTCAATCTTTAATAGAAATCGTAATTAACATTGGATAATTCTAACTTAATAATTAATTGCAGCCATTTAATCATTTGTTTTCTTATTAAAATATATTATATTTATTTTGAGAGTAATTGATTTTTTTATAAAAATCCAATTTATAAAAAATAGTAATAATGAATGTTTTAAAAAATCACTTAATTAATAATGAATGTTTTAAAAAATCACTTAATTAAAATTTTTTAGTAGACAAAATAAAATATTTTTAGCAAAGTAAACGGCGTCGTTTTGTTTAAAATGAAATATTTTGTGGCGTTTTTAAAAAAAACACCGCAAAAGATAAGCAATAGCGACGTTATTAACAAAAACACCGCAAAGTTAATCAAAATCCCGCTCACCCAAAAATTGATTTTTTGTTACCCGCTCATTACCCCCTCTTCTTCTCATCTCTGTCGTGTGCCCTAAATCACCAAATAATAGTTTGTTTTTCTTTAGTTGAAATCCCCCAAATTTCCCATTTCCAACAATACCAGTCAATACACCTACACCAATCACACTTCTTTTTCCTTTTCATTCCACTGCACTGAAACCCTAGATGAGAAGAAATCGGAGGAGGAGGAGTTGAAAGATAAAGAAAACGAAGAGGGGAGTAAGGAGGTTTTTGCGCTTTGTTTTCCCTCCTTTCTTTTACATTGCCTTACTAAGATGCCATTGGCTGTTCGCTGAAATAAAGAGATAAAAAAAAGGTTGAAGAAGGTGAAGAATCTTTGTTTCAGTTTCTTTTTCTGTCTTTGCTTAAAAGAAATCTTTTTTCTTCTTCTTTTTTTGTTGTGTAAATATGCGTAGGCGTAGGAATTTTCTCCTATAATACCGGTCGTCCCCTTATCCTACACCGACAATTAGAGTTAGAGTCAAATACAGGTCAATCTATCATGAAATCAGCATCAATTCTCAAGCTACATTTGGTAAATCCTTAACTCTTTTTTATCTTTTTTGCTGGCCTCTTTTGTGATGTTTCACTCTTTAATTTATTATAAACATTCACATTCTAATGGTTTCGGTTATGATTTTCGCCAAAGTAACAGGTATAATCATATTATTGATCTTTTTTAATTATTTTCCTTCTAATTAAGGGTGGTGGCCTGTCGTTCCTTCCAATTTATAGATTTTTTTCTAATGGTTGATTCTAGCTTTCTTTTAGGTTGCAAGCCACATTGGAACGCCTGGCAGCAAAACTAGAGTCAGTGTATAAAGCATCAGGGGGAAAAAGATAAATATCATAAGTCATTCTATGAGGGGTTTTCTGGTAAAATGTTTCATGGGCCTTCACAGTGATGTAAGCTATCTATTGCATCTCCTATCTCCTCCTTTTTTTGCTTTACTGTGCTCTTTATCCTTGTTTTTTCCCACACGAGTTCTAGTTTCGTGTTCTATCTCTTTGTGATGCAATGCTTCTTTTCTTGTACAGGTTTTTGAGAAATATGTGAAGAACTAGATTGCGATTGCTGCACCTTTTCGGGGTAAATGGTCTTTATAACTTGAGTATCATGTAAGATGATAGTTTCAGATCATTTGTTGCCCAAAAGGAAGCTGCAAAATAATACAACAATACCTGAATTAAACAAATTCTATTTTAAAGGTCATATAAGACGTATTATAATATTTTCTTCGAATCATACGATGTTGAATTTTTTCCATTGCATTTCTTGATCTACTAAAATCTAAAAATTGGTCAAAATATTGGGTTTATAAGGGAAATTACTGTACAGACTATAGAGTAATGAATCCTAGGATGAGCTTTTTTTTCTTTTTTTTAACAAAAATTACAAAATATATATTTGTTCAAGCACCCCAGGCATTTCCAAGTGAGGATTATCTCTGATAT
This sequence comes from Gossypium hirsutum, assembly GCF_007990345.1. NCBI lineage: Eukaryota > Viridiplantae > Streptophyta > Magnoliopsida > Malvales > Malvaceae > Gossypium > Gossypium hirsutum. The sequence continues at coordinate 25,190,884 of NC_053446.1, forward strand.
GTTTCATTAAAAGCTATCTTAAGATTAGTCACGAAAAGTCTAAGACAATCTAGTTCTATCAAACAATGGCATGCAGTTCCCTTGATGTTCATCTTTTTCCTTATATATGTTCCAAGATGATTTCTTATAAGCAGGTTTTGAAATATATAAGTTTCTCCAATTAATAGTACACTGGAACTGTCAGTTGAATCACTTCAAAAGAACTTCATATGCTCAATAGCTGGTTTTATTGAGTCAAGTTGCTTATTGAGTTGCTATTGAAATGATTCAACAGGTGCACCTGGATATATTGCTTCTACCTTCCTTAATGGAGTGTCATTTGTTGAAGGGTGGGAACAGAACTTTTTCATTTCAAAGTGGAGCATGCATCAATTAGTATGTGATTATGTTCTAATTACTTTTTTCATTTTCAGCATTTCTACTAAGATGCCAACGAGGGCATGGATAGTCTGTTGACATGCCCATTAATTTATGAATGTTTTATTTAATATTTTTATCGTTATTATTATGTAAATTATGAGTAAATATTTGATGCCACAATTTTTGTCATGTTTTTGTGATGCAATATGGTTTGAGTTCCATTTTATGAAAGACATGAAAAATAAAATATTAGATACTGTTAAATTGAGTTTTATTTTACATTGGCCTTTTTAAGAACTTGGGAAACATCAATGACCTTTCTTCTAAGGACCATCCAGGATATTATGTGATAAGCAACATCGAATGTTGTTAATTGATATGTTTAAGTGCTGCAAATTTAAGTGTTTAAATGTTGTAAATTGAAGTGTTTAAGTGCTGCAAATTGAAGTGTTTAAGTGCTGCAAATTGAAGTGCTTAGTTGCTGGAAATTGAGATGTTTTATCGCTGTAATTGAGGTGTATAAATGTTGTTAATTGATATGTTTAAGTGCTGCAAATTTAAGTGTTTAAATGCTGTAAATTGAAGTTTTTAAGTGCTGCAAATTGAAGTGTTTAAGTGCTGCAAATTGAAGTGCTTAGTTGCTGGAAATTGAGATGTTTTATCGCTGTAATTGAGGTGTATAAATGTTGTTAATTGATATGTTTAAGTGCTGCAAATTTAAGTGTTTAAGTGCTGCAAATTGAAGTGCTTAGTTGTTGGAAATTGAGATGTTTTATCGCTGTAATTGAGGTGTATAAATGTTGTTAATTGATATGTTTAAGTGCTGCAAATTTAAGTGTTTAAATGTTGTAAATTGAAGTGTTTAAGTGCTGCAAATTGAAGTGTTTAGTTGCTGAAAATTGAGATGTTAAAGTGCTGCAAATTGAAGTGTTTAAATTTAACTTGTTTTAGTTTATGTGCTATGTGTTTTAAAATTTAACTTGTTTTAGTTCCTTACATTCTTATAGGATTCACACTCAAGGAGCAAGAAACATCTCTACAACTCATTGGGATCGAGCAGTCAAAATTCAGAATCAAGTGACACACAAGAGCTAGATTTGGAGCTTAAACTGTCACTATAATCAGTATTTTTTTGCTACTTTAAATGCATGCTCATGGAACTACATTTTATGCTTTCCTAGAATTGTAAGTTCAAATAAGTTGATATGAACTAGTTTCAATTTTTTTAAAAAAAATTTCAAAAGAATGTTATGTAATCAAAGGTAATTTGACTTGCTGCATGAGATATAGTGAAAAACATTTATCTTCTTGTTCATGAATTTCCATTTTAATACGTCTTCAAATTAAATTATACATTTTTTAATTGGTGGAATCTCACATTTGCTGTTGTTGCAATCTCTAACCGAAGAATGGAGCAGTTCTAAAGGATTTGCTTAAGCAAGTAAAGGGATTGGCATTTTTATAATAATTTAGGATAGGAATAGAGCAAATCCAAAGAATGGAGTGGCGTTTTTATAATTTTTTAATTTTTCGTGACCTTTAGTGGCGTTTATGGGGAAAGCGCCGCTAAAGGTCCTGGTCTTTAGCGGTGTTTGTGGGAAAAGCTCCGCTAAATGTCCTAATCTTTAGCGGCGTTTGTGGGAAAAGCGACGCTAAAGGTCCTTGTCTTTAGCGGCGTTTGTGTGTAAAGCGCCACTAAAGGTTCTGGTCTTTAGCGGCGTTTGTGAGTAAAGCGCCGCTAAAGGTCCTGGTCTTTAGCGCGTTTGTGGGTAAAGCGCCGCTAAAGGTCTTGGTCTTTAGCGGCGTTTGTGGGAAAAGCGCCGCTAAAGTTAGCGACGTGATCTTTAGCGGCACTTTTTCCGGCGCTTATCAAAGCGCCACAAATACTTTTAGCGACGCTAAAAAGCGCCGCTAAATGCCTAAAAAAGCACCGCTAAAAGCCTGTTTTGGTGTAGTGTACATACTTACATATACTTTTATATTTAATAATTTTAAAATATATATATACATATATTTTTCATATTTTCATAATTTTATGTATATACATACATATATATTTTTCTATATGTATATATATATTTTTATATTTTATAATTTTTATCTATATTCTTTGTTGTTATAATTGCTTCACTTGGTGTTCATTTATTTATTTATTTACATGTCCATTATTATTATTATTTTTTAAATGCTTTAGTTTTTATTTGATTATTACTTGCTATTGTGTACATATGATTGATTTTTCTTATATATTTGTCTTTTTATTTATTTATCTTTTTGTTTTTACTCATATTATTTTTACTTACATTATCATAATTGTTATTCCATTACATCAATTTTTACCTAGATTCGTAAATTGGAAAATTTTGAAAATAAAGGCAATACTCGGTATTTGGGATCTTCGAGAGGATTGAGCCCTAACGTATTGGGTTCCAATTTTCTTCGTTGAATCTAAATAATCGAGAATGCTCTTTAATCAAAAAATATAAATAAAAAGCTCATTATCGGGAATTCAATACGTTGTATCCTAACGCATTAGATATGACACGTTGTTTTCTTGAGATGAGGATTTCTCTAAAAATAATAAAGGCAATATTCAATGTTTAGAATTTTGAGAAGTTGTGCCCTAACGTATTGGGCTGGAATTTTTTCATCTGACTTAAACAATTGAATATCCTTTTAATTTTATTGCACGAGTTTTTGGATAAGCTCATTTTTTGAGGAGGTGAAATATCATGTCCTAACTCATTGGGTATGACATTTTCTCTCTTCAAAATGAGAGGGTCTTAAAGGCTAATTCGATTTATACAAGTTTTTATAAAAGATCGTATTTTAAATTTCTTTAAAATTTTCAATCTTCGACACTAAGACATTAATTAATCAACTAGGTACCAATTTTGGGCATTACGAGGGTGCTAATCCTTCCTCGTACGTAACCGACTCCCGAACCCGTTTTTCTGAATTTCGTGGACCAAAATCGTTGTTTTAATAAAATTAAATTGTTTATTAAAAACAATCACTTTTCAAGGTGGCCCAATCACATCTTATAAAAAAGGATTGGTGGCGACTCTCACATTCGTTTTCATTTTTCAAAACTCAAGTCGACCCCGTTTTATAAAAAAAAACACGTTGAAACGAAAAAATCACAAGCAAATTAATCTGGAAAGCTCAAATCGATAATTAAAAATTGAAAAATTGATTAAATGCATAAGCAAAAAATTGAAAAAAAAACTAAAACTAAAAAATAAAAATTAAGAAAAACTGAAATAAAAAGAGTATAAGCAAAAGATTGAAAATGGAAATCATAACATTGATTGTGTTATCAAACTTTGGTATTTGAGTTGATGATTGTAAAAACCTTATAAAATAAATAAAAGACCATTAGAATCTTTTCTTTCTCCAATGACAGACCAAAACGTGTATTTAGCAGTAGTTTGCTGGTAAACAATTTTAATACTAGATAGCATGTTTGTATTATCCAATTTTTTTTTAATACCGGTAGGTAAACAAAGGTCAAGGACAAGGGCCTTTGCTAAATTTGTTTCAGATCCCACTTTCTTTGAGTCACATTGCCTCTCTCTGTATGTGTACATACCTATATTACGCGACGAGCCTAGAAATTTCTTTCCAACTTTATCCTATTACATCTTAATTAATGACTTAAATGTTCAAGTTTGGTGGGCTGAATATTTTATGACGAGCATGCATTCCATCTTCCACTATCCAATAAAAAATTGAAAAGCTTTCATGCCATCTCACACTTGCACATGATTCTCTACTATCCGTACATATAGAGGCTATTAACTGCTTCTTCACTAACATCAAAGAAGTTAACAATCCAAATGGGTTTCCACTTATGGTTTTACTTCATACTCCTCATTTTCCTCTTCTGCCCAACGGTTCAGGCAGCAGAACCTCAACAAGCTAATTGCGGAGAAGAAGTATGTGGAAACATCACAATTCCATCCCCATTTGGAATCCGTAGCACCTGTTATACTCTTCCTTTTTTTAGAGTAACTTGCAAACAGATCCACAATCAGAAAAAGCCTTTCATAAGAATAAATGGCCTCGATCTGGAGGTACTCGGTTCCTTATTTGGAGACACCATTCTGATAAAAAATCCAGTAACTTACGTTAACTGTGATCATAAAAAAGAGGTTGCTAGTGCCACTGTCAATCTAACGGGCACCCCATTCTTCTTCTCAAGCGACTACAACAATTTCGCGTCTGTAGGCTGCGGAAATTTGGTCACCGTTTTCCGTAATGAAGCTGATGCCTTCGGCGGCTGCGTTCAAACAATATGTGGCGACGGCGCTTCAGAATCTGGCTGCTCTAATAAAATTTCTGGAACTTTCACTTCCACTATCGTAAACATGACAGCGATGTATCCTATTGGTAAGGATGACAGAAAGAGATGCTCATCTGCTGTCATTTTTAGCAGGCTTTATTTCCGTGAAGCTTATCCTTTACCCATTGGCATCAATATTGAAACCACTCATGTTCCCACAACGCTCAGCTGGAATTCAAGCTATTGTGGTGATGCAGGTCGGTATCAGTCACTCGCTGTCACTTTTTCAGTTAATTATATAGATTTTTATTTCATTCAAAGACTGGAGGTACATAACTCAGATTTTAATTGGTGTTAACTTGGTGCAATTTACTCTTTTTTTGCTAACCCGCAGGATGCGCACCAAGACCCGGACCTATGAGCTTCATCGGTGAAAAGTCTTGTGGGAATGTTTCGTTTCAATACCCATTTGAAATAATCGACCAAGAGTATCCCAATGGCTGGTTTAAAGTAATCTGCAAAAAAAACTCTAATGGGCGGACCACGCCATTCTTAAACATAAATGGCGTCAATCTTCGAATACTTGACTTCTCATTTTTGTATGGCAACGTTGTGGTGAACCATTCCATAACTTATTTCAATTGTCGCAAAAAGAGTAACAATGGGATGAGTCTCAACCTAACGGGCACCCCCTTTTACTACTCAGATTTTGACAACATATTCTGGTCTTCAGGTTGTGGTAATTTGGCCACTGTTTTCGACGGCGAAACAGGTAATCTTGTAGGCGGGTGTTTGCAGCCAAGTTGTAGAATCAGTAATGAGACTTCCTCTGTTACTGGCTGCTCTTTTAATATTCCGCATGGTCTCACTTCTTTCTCTGCAAACTTGAGTGGTAGAGTTGATTCTAGCAATTATAGCCGAAAAAGATCTTGCGGATTTGCTTCCTTGGTAAAATCAGACTTGTATTTTGATTTGACCTTGGAATCAAATGATTTTGATGTAAACAATTGGACATATGTTCCAACATCACTGCAGTGGAGCACACCGATGTCTGGATCGTGCCATTTGAGACAAGGTCTAAACACTACTTGTAGTTCCGATAGTGTATATTGCTGGCAAAGTTTGAGCTCTACTCATCTATGTGTATGCAACAAAGATTTCGGCATCGGTGGTTTTTCGACGTTTTGCGAAGGTACAAATTAACACATCTTTTTCAATAATCTATATTACATTTTTTATATATGAATATAACTCTTTCTATTCCTTTCATAAATGCAGGAGAGAATTGTGGGATTTATAATTGGTGCCACATACTTTGTTTGAATGCTCCTGGCAACTATTGTTCGTCACGGGACTGCCCTCCTGAATATAAATACAATAGTACGGGAGGTATGTGTGAGCCCGATGAGAATATTTCACAAGCGCCGCCAAAAGAAACTCGGAACTTGACCATCATTATTATTATTATAGGTACGTGTTGAATTCACACTTTCTTTTCGACAAATGGAAGCATTAAGGTTTATCAAATTAAGTTCAAGCAGCGATGTATGAGTCTTTAGTTTTCGTATTGTAACATTCATTTACTCGTTATATCCTTAGAAGTTTAGTGTCAAAACAACGTGATGTTGTAATGAATATTATCCCATAGTATACAAATGACCGTCGCTAAATATAAAACAAATTTGTGCCAAGTCTAATAAATAAAAAACCTTTATTGAAGTATATCTTTTGTTGATAAAACTATGTTTCTTATATGTATATAGGTTGCAGCACTACTATCGGGACAATATTTCTGCTACTTGGACTGTGGAAAATGTACGAAGTGGTGAAAAGAAGAAGAAACATCTTGCTGAAGCAGAAATATTTCGAAAGGAATGGAGGTTTGTTACTGCAACAACATTTGTCTAGCAATACAAGTTATTTTGAAACAATAAAAATGTTTACTTCAGAGGAGATAGAAAAAGCCACGGATTACTATAATGAGAATCGAATCCTTGGTCAAGGAGGCCAAGGAACTGTTTACAAAGGAATGTTAACGGATGGAAGCATTGTGGCTGTTAAGAAGTCTAAAATGGAAAAAGGAAAGAAATTTGGTGAAAAGAAGGTCGAACAGTTCATCAATGAGGTGATCATTTTATCTCAAATTAACCATAGGAATGTGGTTAAGCTTTTAGGATGTTGTTTAGAGGCTGAAACTCCTTTGTTGGTTTATGAGTTCATTCCAAATGGAACACTTTATGATCTCATTCATGGCCAAAATGAAGAACTTCCGTTGACATGGGAAATGCGTTTACGGATTGCAACTGAAATTGCCAATGCTTTGTTCTATTTGCATTCAGCTGCATCTGTTTCTATTTATCATCGAGATGTTAAATCAAGCAACATACTTTTGGATGATAAATACAAGGCAAAAGTGTCGGACTTTGGAACTTCGAGATCAATTGCACTTGAACGAACTCATTTAACAACTCGAGTACAAGGAACATTTGGTTACATGGATCCGGAGTACTTTCGGTCAAATCAATTTACAGAGAAGAGTGATGTTTATAGTTTTGGGGTTTTCCTTGTAGAGCTTTTAACTGGAGAAAAACCCGTCTCCTCAAAACAATCTGATGAAGAGAGAAGCTTGGTATCTCTTTTTCTTCTATCAATGCAGGAGAATTCGTTATCTGATATTCTCCATTCAAAGGTAGCAAATGGTGGCCCAGAAAAAGAGATTATAGCAGTGGCTAAATTAGCAAAAAGATGCTTGAACCTTAATGGAAAGAAAAGACCTACCATGAAACAAGTAGCAATGGAGTTAGAGTTGATTAAAGCATCAGAAGAAGGTAATGCTATTGAAGAAAGTGGTGATGAAGAATCTGAAATTGATGACATGACTGAATCTTGGGACGACATTGCTTCTTATTCAATCACTGAATCATTTGAAATAGATAGCGAAACTGTACCATTAAGTGCATCTTTTTAATTTCCTACACCTTTAAGTTGTTCTTCCATTGTTGTCTACTCTCTATGTATAATAGACATATTCTACATCTCTTCATGCTTGGTTTCGATCACCATTTTTTAAAATCAATTGTTCATGATTATTTTTTCCACTTATCTGTTATGCAAGCTTTTAAAATTAGCATGGATCTGTTTCAAAATTTCAAATCCCTATGATTAAAGAGCTTATATTTAATATTTCAAGTAAGTTACATAGTATTCATCAAACTATTAGTAAGTTTACTTTTTAATCGTTCAATTATGAAAAATTATAAAATAATTATCCATGCATTAGTCCTAATCCGAACCAACAACAATCCTGATTAGATGATGTCACATTTGATGTCTAATAACATCTACAACTCATCCCATTTATTATCAATTTCAATAATCTCATTTCAACGTTAACCAACCAACTTCTTCTAAGCTTCCAAGAATCCACAGCCAAAGTCGAATACCTCAAAAAGGACACTTCCTTATCACCTAATACATAGCATGGTCATCTAAGGCATATCAAGTAATTGAGTTTTCTCAAACTACATAGAATCATGACATGATTGAATCTTGGGACATCAATCATTCTTGTTCAATATCTAGGTCAGTTACAACCGATAGTGTAATTTTACCATTAAATGAATCAATTTAGTTTTCAACACTCTAAAAACGTTTTTACTTCGTTGTGTACTCTCTATATAATATATCTTCGCGTTTGGTTCAGATCACTCTTCTTTTAAATAATTTATTCTTTATTTTTTTTCTTTCTTATTGAAGCTTTTAAAATTAGGCACGGATATCATCCCTTTTTATGTTTTTCAAGTTAAATGATCAAGCAGACATGATGTTTTATTTGTTCCTCTAATTTTATAAAACTAATCATTTTAATTCCCAAACGTTTATTTTAACATAATAACTTTTCCATCTATTGATAAACAACAGAAATTTAAAGTTAAAAAAAATGAAAAATGAAAAATAATTTGTTTTTAAGTTAAAAGTATGAAGTAAATAATTATGTTAATGATTAATTAGCTTAAAATTTTCACATCAATATATAAACTACTTCTCCCTCTCCAATCTTTAAACTCATCAAATACTCGATCTTTCCCTTGTAATTTGTTATTAAAATACTATTATCAAAACAAAAAAACTTGATTTTATTATTAAAAACTGGACATCCAAAAATATCCATCCCACTTCATGCCAAATTAAAAAAACTTAAAGTAAATTAAATTTAAAATTAATTTCAATTTGATAAACCCAAAAAATTAAGCAAAATCTAATTTAATTTTAGACCAAAAAAATCAATCTAGCCCCTATTTTAATTTCAAGTTTAGAATTAAATTAATAACAAACTATTTTTTTAAATAATCATTCATGAAAATGGAAATTCTCAGGCCGTTGAAATTTTTGAAGTTAAAGTCAAATTCATAAGCCTTGGAAAAAAATAGGTGTCTACATAATAAGCTATAAAAGTAATATATTTAATCTCATTCTTAATGCATTTTTTAGATGATTAATTATATAAATTAGTGAATTTGATGCTACTAATCCCTTAAATTCATGTTTTTATACTTGGGAGAGCATTTGGGAGCGAAATGAACGAAAAATGAGCAAAAATCGGACGAATAGAGCTGTTTCCAGGATCCACATGGCCTGGGCACTTCCTCACGGGCTGGCCACATGCCCATGTGCCAGCCCGTGTCGATATCGCACCTCATTTCTTAAACACGCGGAAAAATCCAATTTTTAAGCCTTTTGAGCATTCTAAAGTCTATAAATATTAGCTAGAAGAAGATTTAAGGGGGGATACAGAGAAGATTGAAGAAAAGACTTGAAGAACGCCATCAGAATCAACTCGGAGCGGATCTCCTTCAAGATTGAAGATCTCCACTTAATTTCTTTAGAAGTTTTATTAAGTTTCTTTATGTCTTGTTGTTATCTTAACTTTGAGATGTTTCTATTTAGAATTATGAACTAAATTCCCTAGATACCTAGGGAAGATGAAACCTATGATTAATCTTATTATTTGATTTCTGATTTACATGATAAATACTTGATTCTTGCTCTCAATTATGTATGCTTATTTCATGTTTTAGTATTTTCAGGATACTAATTCATGTTTAATGTGCTTACTCAGTGGAGCAAAAGTCTCTGTTTAAGAGTAGATCTAGCATAATTGAGTGGAGTTGCATGCAATCCTAGAAATAGGACAACATAAATCTACCAGATTCGAGTCAAATCTAATAGGGGAATCCATAGATTGAGTTAATGCGACAATAGGGGTTTTAATTAGAAAGAGATTTCAATTAATCAACCTAGAGTCAGTTGTTCTCAGTCTCGAAAAAGATATTAACATAATTTAGGGATTTGTACGGATCAAGGCACAAGTGAATAAATCATTTAATTTAGATTCAAAATAATAAGTGAAGTCTAGGTGGATTCTTTCCTGGGTATTGTCTATCTCATTGGTATCTTCGATAATTTTCCTATTTTATTCTCTGCTGCGTTCTTAGTTAATTTGGTTTAGTAATTTTAGATTAAAAACAATCACTCAAATTTGACGGCTAAATAATAGAAAAACGATAATTACTAGTACTTTTAGTCCTCTTGGATACGATATTCGCTATTCACCATAACTATACTATTGTTCGATAGGTGTGCTTGCCTTAGTCGTATTTATAGTTAGTTTAGTGACCATCAAGTTTTTGGCACCGTTGCTGGAGAGTAAAATATTACAAACACTAGATTTTTACTAATTTAGCCATTTATTTTTATTTTTAGTTTAATTTTTGTTTTCTAATTTTTCTTTTATTTGCTTTTGCAGGTTCCTTTAGTTTATGACTAGAAGAAACCTTTCGGGACCTTTATTATTTGATAGTGAGATTAAAAGTACAACTTGCAAAAATTGTAGAGAAGTGAGGCAGAGTCGACGAAGTATAATAGACGAGCAAGAGGACGTTATTACTATTACGGAGGAGGTGGGTGATAATTGGAATAATCAGCTACCTCCTGTAGTAGCTACGAATCCAGATCCTACCTCTCATACTATGTATGATTATGCGAAGCCCACTCTAAGTAGGGATGAATCAAGTATTGTGCAACCCACTATTGCTGCAAATAATTTCGAACTGAGGCCGAACACTATTCAGATGGTACAACAGTTTGTTTAGTTTAATGATTTGCAAGACGAAGATCCAAAAACTTATTTGGCTAACTTTCTAGGAGTTTGCGATACTTTCAAGATTAATGGCATTTCTGACGATGCCATTCGCTTACGGTTGTTTTCGTTTTCGTTGAGGAACAAAGCTAAATATTGGTTGAATTCTTTACCACGAGGTTAGATCATTACATGGGAGCAAATGACTGAGAAATTTTTAATGAAGTACTTACTACCAGCTAAGACGGTCAAGTTGATGAATGATATCTTTTCTTTCATTCAGTTCGATTTAGAGACCTTATATGATGTATGAGAGAGGTATAAGGACTTATTGAGATGATGCCCTCACCATGAGTTACCTCTATGGCTATAGGTTCAAACCTTCTACAATGGTTTGAATCATTCAACTAGGCAATTAATCAGTACAGAGCCGGTGGTACTCTAAACAACAAAACACCTGAAGCAGTATATGAATTTATAGAGGGGATGGCACTGAATAATTATTAGTGGCAAGTCATGAGGACGAAGTTGATGAAAATAGCTGGTGTTTTCAATTTAGTTGCGGTCACCATGTTATCGAATCAGGTAGAACTTTTAAGTAAGAAAATTGATGGTTTATGTGTTTCTATGTAGGCATATCCGGTGATGCAGTGCGATACAAATGGAAGAGGAATGAACAATCCAGAATATCTACCCTACGGTCCTAACTCAAAGAACGAATAAATCAACTATATGGGTAATAATTCTAAGCCTCAAAATAATCCTGACAGTAACACTTACAATGCAGGTTGGAGGAACCATCTCAACTTCTCTTGGAGTGGTCCAGGAAATCAGAGAGCACAACCTCCTCCAGGCTTCCAACAACCACCTTACTAGTAAGAGAAGAAGTCGAACTTGAGAAGATGTTAACAAAGTTTATCTCGATGTCAGAAACCCATTTTCAAAATACTGAGGCAACATTTAAAAATCAGTAAGCAGTGCTTCAAGGGCTCGAGAACCAAATAGGTCAGCTTGCTAAGCTAATTTTAGAAAGACCACAAGGTAGCTTGCATAGCAATACCGAAACTAACCCGATGGAGCAGCCTCATGCAATTACTGTGTGAGATGAAGAAGGGTTAGTTGAATCTGAACCAAAACCAAGGCAAGAAAGTGTGGTAAGTAAAGGTAAGGTTGAGGTAAGCTAGAATGAACAAAAAATTGAAAGGTAAGGAGTATAAACCTCGAGTACCATATCCTAACGCGACAAAGAAAGACCGCACGAACGACCAATTTGGTAAATTTCTTAAATTTCTAAAAAAGTACATATTAACTTACCGTTTATTAAAGCTCTTTCGCAGATGACCAATTCTGTTAAATTTTTAAAGGAACTTTTGGCAAACAAACGGAAGTTAGATGATTCGTCGCATGTGGAGCTAAATGAAGTGTCCTCAGCCATTTTGCAAAATAAACTACCAAAAAATTGAAAGATCCAGGGAGTTTTACTATTCCGTGTTTAATTGGTAGTTTGAATATTAATAATGCTTTGGCTGATTTAGGGGCGAGCATTAATGTCATGCCTTATAAAATGTTTAAGCAATTAGGTCGTGGGAAACCCAAACAAGCTAATATGAGTATTCAATTAGCAGAAAGAACTATAAGATTTCCTAGGGGTATTATTGAATATGTTCTTGTAAAAATAGATAAATTCATATTCCCAGTTGACTTTATTGTTTTAGACATGGATGAGGATAGTAACGTACCTTTGATTCTAGGAAGGCCCTTTTTAGCAACTGCTAGAACTATTATTGATGTTGGTACAGATGAATTAATACTTTTTGAAGGTGGTGACACAATTACACTCCAAGCTCGTGATTTTGTTAAGACATCTAGTGAGCGAGACAATTATACTAATTTTGTTAATACGAGTAACCTTGTGGCTCAAACATCTTTGTAGGAAACACTTCAAAAAAATGTGATGGAGCCACATTCCAATCTATGCAACAGAAATAGAACAAGTTATGATGAACAAATGCTGCAAATTAATAAACTAGATGAATGACGAACACATGCTAAGGAGAAACCGATAATACATGATGAAGAACCAAAGTGACGTCATGATGAGCATGTAAATGGAATAACTCAATTTAAAGTTGGAGACAAAATACTGCTAGATAAGATAGATCCTCGAATTGCCACTTTGGAGCTTCATGCAAACGAATCAAGTCCCTTTACGGTACCAAATATCTTCTCATACGGCACAGTCGAGGTAACTCATTCTGAATTTGGTACATTTAAGGTAAATAATACTTGACTTGAACCTTATTTTGATGATAGAAGTGATAGCAGGAAAGAGGAGTTTCAACTCCTCAAACCACCGTGACTGTGCAAATACGCTGTAAGTTAAGCTTCGACTTTAAATAAGCGCTTCTTAGGAGGCAACCCGAGTGTTAACACTGCTAATTCTTTTATTTATATTTTCATTTCATGATTAAATAAGTATTTTTTGACCCACATGGACTTGACACACGGGCATGTCCCAGGCCGTGTGCACTAAAAGAGTTTTGATAGTGAGTTACACGGCCTGGCGACATGGCCGTGTGGGACATACTGGCGTGTCCTAGGCTGTGTGGATCCTAAGACTTGTTTTAAAATTTTAAGAAAATCAACGGTGAGTTACACGGCCTGGCGACTTGGCTGTGTGACCCACACAGCTTGGACACCAGGCGTGTCCTTGGCCATGTGGATACTAGGACTTAATTTTCCAAAAATCGACAGAGACATGGCCTTGTAACACAACCATGTGGAATACACGGCCTAGACACACAAGCGTGTCCTAGGCCGTGTGAAACCTGGAGCTAATTTTTCAGTTTTAAATCCAGTCAGAGACTTATACCGGTGAGGCACACAATGGTGTGCGAGACACGGCTAGACCACACGGGCGTGTGTGAGTTCACATGGGCGTAGGTGAAGTGAAAGAGGTCACACGGCCGTGTGCGCCACACGGCCTAGACACACGAGCGTGTCCGAGGTCGTGTGAAGATTGGATTGGTGCCTTTATTGCACGCGAGATTAAAAACATCTACACGGGTGTGTGACACATCCGTGTGGACCAACACAGGCCTTACACGACAATGTCCCCCTTTAAATCCATAATTCCCTTTTATTTTTTTTCCTTTTGTCTTCTTCTTCATCCACCCTACCATCCTTAGCTGCTGTTCATCTCCCATTTGCAAATCTGACCACCACTATCGCCGTTTGTTCCAACTCCCTCACCAACCCGAACCCTTCCCCCTCCCTCTCCCTTCCAGTGCTCGTCCCCAACCACACACCCCCTCTTTCCTCGATCGACCCCCATAACCCCTACCTCGTCGGCCTTCTACACTCCCTTCGAACCACGTACGACCCGACCCCGTCAACTCACTCCTTCTCTGGCCTATCCATGCTCACCTCTCTCTCACTTAAGCTGTCAGACCAACCCCACAACCAGCCCACCCATGCTTCTTGGCTGCCCCAAACCACCCCCGCACTAGCCGCCGTGTGTCCTACCCACTCGCCGGCCGACCATTTTCTTTTCAACCCCATTGTTTTTTCTTTATTATTATTATTTCTTTATTATTATTTTATTATTATTGGTTTTATTGATTTTATTTATTGCTTTATTTATTGTTGTTTATTTAGCTTCTTTACTGATTGATTTTGTGCTTATTCTTGATTTAATTTTTAGACATTTTTATTAGTTTATTTTGTTTTTCATTCAGTAGTACTATACATTTATTTTGTTTCAGTTGATTTTATTTTTGATTTTATTCTTACTAGTTTTAATTCTTCATTTGTTATTATTGATCATTATCAGTTTTAATGATTCTTACTACATTTTTGTTTAGTTTTAGCATTTTGCTAATTAGTTTTCCTATGTTCATAGTCAATTTCTTTCTTAGTCCAATTGATGAGCTTAACTTAGATTTTTTTTTATTTTCTATTAGCTTGCATCTATTATGTTTATTCGTTCCTTTAAATTATTTGATTTCTTTATTGTAGATAGACCATGACGAATACACGCGACAAGTCTAAGGTCATTGTTCCCGCTTCAAAAAAGTGGCAGACCCCTAGTGCGACCTCCTCCTTGAGTGCCTCCGTAGGGGCCTGCCACCCTTATCTCCTATTTTCTACGGGTTCCCAGGAGGATTTATTTTAGCTCATTCGACAACGCCCACTTGGCCTATGTTGATGTATTGATTGGGCCGCGTTGTAGCAAGTCCACCTAGCTGATCACGTGCGAGTTTTTATTACTACAACCCCGTGTGACAGATTCTTCTCCATCATCAAGCCCACATACATGGATATGACGTTGGAGTTTTGCTTAACATTTATTCTACATCAGGTCATGATGACTCATGATGAGCCCGGCACTATCACTTTCTGACTCGGTGGTTTGGTGCGCCATATGAGTGTCCCTGAGTTTGGCGCTACTATGGGACTCTACATTGAGGAGTTTATGAGTGCAGAGAACTTCTTCTACCTACATTGCCATATCCATTACTCGTTATCTTACTGTTGGGTAGATCTTACAGTTAGTATGGTTTCTTATGGCGTGAGTCGCTCGAAGGCTATTTCTCTTATTCCAGCACTGCGGTACATTATGCCCTATTAGCTCATACTTTGACTTTTAGGAGAGAGAGAAATGGCGTCATCAATACTACCGATGCATACTTTCTTTGGAGCATGGCCACCGGGCATATCTTTGATTTGGCCTATTTCATCGCCCTAGGCTTTCGCCATCAAACAGATTGCCACAGGAAAGACCCTATCTGTTTAGGTCCTTACGTAACTTGACTTGCTTGACACTTCGGTCTCCTTGACGCACTGGAGCAGTCCTCTACACTTACACTCGTCGGCCAAATGTCCCCACAAAGAATCACGACCATGATCCATATAAAGATGATAGAGCAGTTTCGTGGAGTTGATCCTCCTCAGTACCGTTTACTTAATTCTGACTCTCAGAATGAACCAGAGGACTTCACTGACGATGTCCCATTCCATCACGAGGATCCACCTCATCTTCCACCTTCGAGTCATCGCCCTATTTCTTTTGCTGCCACTTTGACGGATCTCTCAAAGCGTTTCACTCGCTTTGAGCAGCTGTGCTTTTAGAGGTTCGACAGTATTGACGCGACATTGCAGCAGATCTATCAACATCTCCATATCTCCTCCTCGGTGCTGACGACTCATAATGCTTCTGATGAAGAAGACCATTGAGTCCATTTTATTTTTATTTTTATTTTCTTCTACCTATGTTATTTTTATCTTTTGAATTTTATTTTGAATTTTATTTTTGTTTTTATGGTTGTTTCTCATCGAGTTATAATCCCTTAATCCTTTTCACTATTTGTGTTTATTTTCTTCTTAGTTTGCTCGGAATCATGCACTACATCTAGATTTGTCTACAATTTCGCTTTTCACTATTATGGGGATTTTATGTAAAATTCAGGGCAGTTTCAGTTTTCTCCCTTTCTTCTGATATTCTGTTTATACTGTGACTATCTATGTTTGTACATTGAGGAAAATGTACATCTTAAGTGTGGGGAGGTTATTTATATAATTATTAGAAAATCCCTAAATTATGTCTCCTGTTTAAGTAATTTTCTCAAACTTCTATTAGAATGAATTTTTATCAATTTGTGATTTTTGTTGATATGTTTTAGATTAATTTGTCAATAATTGTGTATTGGTTGATTTAAACATCAAGGTATGAGAGAATCAAGCATGATAAGTTTATCTTCATAATAAAAAAAATTATGTTGTTTCTGTGAATTGAAGTATTATCTTGAAGTTTGAGATTTGCAAGATTGGCATCAAAAACCATTAATTTTTGTGAGATTCTGAGCATTTAGAGCATACATTTTTCTTGCTCATTTTATTATTGGTTATGAGTGTGTCAATATGATTTGTTATTCTAGAACTTGTACCGATTATACATGTCGAGACCACACCCTTTTGACTTGATATACTGAGATGATAAAGGCACTTACATTTAACCCATTTATCCCATAAAAAGCCTACATACATAATTAACCATTAGTGAGCCCCGTTGAGCCTAACATACCATTTCTTAATTTACCCAATAATTTTAACCCTTAACTCATTTTTTTTGATTCGTGAGAATTTTTCTCATTTTATTGACTCCCTTTTTGTCGAGATTTGATTTGGTTAGTTGCCTAACTATGCTCTTTTATTTTATTTGTTGAATTATTTCTTATTGATTATTGTTCTTAAAAAAAATAAAAAAAGAGAAATTTTTTTGATTATTATTTAATTCTATGATTGAGCTTGAACAGTTAAATTTATTTTTTGGAAAGAAGCTCGTGTTATTCTTGAATAGTTTTCGATTGATGTAATTGTGTTTTAATTTAGCATTTGTTATTTTTCTAGTTTGGTAATTTATCAAATTGATCTCAATTTTAACCAAATTTTTCAACCTTTCCCCACACCCTTAGCCTAAGCCCTATTACAACCTTTTAAAGACCTTTTGATTTGTGTATCATCTCATTTTATAGTGGTGGAGATTTGATTTTCATGCAAGCCTATGGTAATAACTTTTCATGTTTGACTATTGAGTGCTTATTCTTGAACTTTAAACACTTTGAGTGATTTGAGTGGATCTTTTATGAGGATGTCGATTCTTATCGATTTTGAATTAAAGGTAATTACTTAGATAAGAGGAAATACCTATGTTTTCATACTTTAAAAATATTCGACTTGGATTGTTTGAATCTTTAATGCCCTTTTAGTTGAATTATCAATGTATGATTATTTGTGAATTATGATGAAACATCATTGATGAGAATTATGAGTTGATAAAGATAAATTAATTGTAAGTTGAGGATTTTGCTTGAGGACAAGCAAATACTTAAGTGTGGGGATATTTGATAAGCTATAAAAGTAACATATTTAATCTCATTCTTAATGCATTTTTTGGATGATTAATGATGTAAATTAGTGAATTTGATGCTCCTAATCCCTTAAATTCATGTTTCTATACTTAGGAGAGCATTTCAGAGAAAAAGGAGCGAAAAACGAGCAAAAATTAGACAAATAGAACTATTTTCAGGATCCACACGGTCTGGGCACTTCCACATAGGCTAGCCACATGCCCGTGTGAGCCACACGGGTTGGCCACACGCCTATGTGCCAGCCCGTTTTGATATCACACCTCATTTCCCAAACACATGGAAAAACCAAATTTTTAGGCTTTCTGAGCATTCTAAAGTCTATAAATATCAACTAGAAGAAGATCTATGGGGGGACACAGAGAAGATTGAAGAAAAGACTCAAAAAACGCCATCGAAATCAACTTAGAGCGGATCTCCTTCAAGATTGAAGATCTCCATTTAATTTCTTTAGAAGTTTTATTGAGTTTTTTTTTATGTCTTGTTGTTATCTTAACTTTAAGATGTTTCTATTCAGAATTATAAACTAAATTCCCTAGATACCTAGGGAAGATGAAACCTATGATGAATCTTATTATTTGGTTTCTGATTTGTATGATAAATACTTGATTCTTGTTCTCAATTATGTATGCTTATTTCGTGTCTTAGTATTTTTAGGATATTAATTCATGTTTAATATGCTTAATTAGTAGAGCAAAAGTCCTTATTTAAGAGTAGATCTAGCATAATTGAGTGGAGTTGCATGCAATCCTAGAAATAGGACGACATAAATCTACCGGATTCGAGTCAAATCTAATAGGGGAATCCATAGATTGAGTTAATGCGACAATAGGGGTTTTAATTAGAAAGAGATTTCAATTAATCAACCTAGATTCAGTTGTTCTCAGTCTCGAAAAAGATATTAACATAATTTAGGGATTTGTACGGATCAAGGCACAAGTGAATAAATCATTTAATTTAGATTCAAAATAATAAGTGAAGTCTAGGTGGATTCTTTCCTGGGTATTGTCTATCTCATTGGTATCTTCGATAAATTTCGTATTTTATTCTCTACTACGTTCTTAGTTAAATTGGTTTAGTAATTTTAGATTAAAAACAATCACTCCAATTTGACAGCTAAATAATAGAAAATTGGTAATTACTAGTACTTTAGTCATCGTGGATACGATATTCCCTACTTACCATAACAATAATATTGTTTGAGAGGTATGCTTGCCTTAGTTGTATTTATAGTTAGTTTAGTGACCATCACTACACCGTTTGTAACATCCCAAAATTTCGATTAGACATATGTCATTGATATGAGATTGGATACAATGAAATATCGAAAAAATTGGAAAGATCAGTCAAAGAAGGAATTTCTATGAAAGAAAAAGTGATATTAGAGACAGGAATAAATGAAATGGAAAGTAACGTGGATGTGAGAATATGACAAAATGTCTAAATTGTAAATTCTAAAAGTTAGAGGATTAAAATGAAAATTTGACCAAAATGAGAAATGAGAGTTATTACTGATTATTTGACAAAAAATAGAGTGGAATATGTATTGATGTAATAAAAATAACTTTTGAGACCAAATTGGAGATTTGAAAGTAAAAGGACTAAATTTTAAAATTTCCCATTTCACCCAAAAAGTGCAAATGTTTAATTTTGACCAACGTTAAACTTGTATTAAAGGTTAACTAAGATTTATGAGCTTGGAGTGGGATAAGTGACTAAAAGTATGAAGAAACGATACAAAAGGGCAATAAGGGGTAATATGGTTAGTTTGCCATAAAATGAGGCATTTGGCCATTTTTGAAATATTTTGTATTGGAAATATTATTTTGATGAGATATTTGATATGCGAAATAAATATGGACCATTGGATAAGATTTTATAAGGAGATGGATTGTGGATCATAGATTTAGTTAGACTTTGACTTGTTGACTTTGAATAGGCAATTTTAGACGGTTTAAAAGAAAAGGGAGATTTTGGCCATCATCTTCCTTATGGTCGACAACTCTCGTGGAAAAAGTGAGAGCTTTTCTCTCTTTATTGTTCTACTCTCTTTCTTCAATCTTACTAAAAATCTCATCACCCATATTGATTTCTTACCAAAATCAACTAGAAAACTCTTTCATAAGCTTGAATCCACATTCAAATCTCTATTTTTCAGCAAGAGTTTTGACAATTCTTGGGAGAGAAAGTTGAAGCTAGAGAGAGAAAGCTTCAATACTGTAAGAAATGACGTTTCCTACTTCTACTAACTTGGTATTTTAGATTTTTTGTATAAGAGAACTTTGGAAGATCACATGTTGATATTTAGGAAAATGATGAGATTGTGTAATGGATGAGAGTTTTACTAAGTAATGAAGGTGTGTAAATTCCATGGTAAAAAATGTTGACAATAAGTGGTCAGTGATATTGTTGCTTGGTTAAACTTGGCCGCATGTGCTTTCTTAATTAACAATGTGTTGTGAAATTTGGTTATCATGAAACAACTGATGAATATGACTTGGTATTAGTGAATTATTTTAAATGTGTTACTAATGACGAAAATATTGCATAAAGTCACCATAACCAATTAGAAAATTAACATGTTGTTATAACTAAATTGTTCACTAAATGGCTTTGATTTATGATAATGTGTATACAACTTATTAATGAAAATTTGGTTATGTAACACGCCGTACCCGACCCAAGCACCAGGTCAGAGATACAAGATGCCACATTTGTTGCTGGAGTAACAACATTCTATTTGCAGTAAAATATTCATATGTACCTGCAATTCAATGTCAAACATATTCATTTATGGTTAAACAATCAAAACTGAGTCTTATTGGAGCTTACGAAAGCTCTTTTGATAACTGGAGCACAAAATAGGACCAAATTAAAAAGTTTTAAAAGTCTCGAGTCGACGTCAAAACCTCCATATTTTCTCGTCGCGACATAGCCATCTCAGTATGTCACGTTGTGACGACAAGGCTATGCTTGTCATGACAATACTCATTGAGATAATGATGTCATGACGTTGAGATCATGTAGTCGCAACATAGACCCTGTATTTGATAAAAATGAACCATTTGGTACCTATTTTGAAGCTCCCAACCAAGCCAACCATTTTTTTACACCAAATACCAAACTCAATTGCATCAAAACATACCAAAACAAGTTATTTAATCATTTCAAAAGAAAACCAATTCAATATAAGCTCAACCTAATATAAATCATCCATTTTCTTTACATTCAACCTAAAACTATTCTTACCTATGTTATAAGTCCTCAAAACCAATTCAACCAATTGTATAAGCATATTAACAACTAAGACTTGCAAGCATTACATAACTAAAAATTATCAAGGTTAAGACACATCTCACAAGCATACTTTAACTTACCTATACTCAAATACAATTCCATTTCATTCATCAATCAACAAATCACCATTTTTACCTCATCTCATACCATAACGTATACTATTTATATCTTAAGTATATCGATCAAACTATACCATCTCAACAAGGCATCACCATAAGCAACATATCATACCAAACTTTTTAATTTACCACAACATTTATACATTAGGATAACATACCAAAACACTTATATACACTAGATTAACTTCAAGACACCTAATATATACATGCCAAAACCCAAAACTCAAGATAATCAAAATATCTACTGAAATAAGGATAGTGTGAGCTTCTAGTCAATTTGGCTTGATGTGTTCTGCAAGGTGATGATCTATACGGGAAAAGAAAAACAAATGGGGTAAACATATACGATGCTTAGTAAGTTCACAGGAATGAAACAAAACTTACCTTCTCTTAATATCGAATACAATATGCTACCATTATTTGACATGGTTGACTAGACATGGCAAAGCATAATGTTAATAAGGCAAGTTTAACATATAATCAACCATATGATATCTCATTCATATATCAAAATAGTTCATTTTAAAGATCAATAACTCAATACCATGATCATGCTTAATTTAACATTTGTTCATCTAATTGTCAAGCTCGGATCATTCTATTTCAATTTTTCACTTTACAATAATCACTTAGCTCGATGAACTCTAGTAAGCGAACTCGGGTACACGGGTAACTACACCACACCAAGGCACCAAAGTGAAAAGTCCATAGGCAATCATATGTATAGTCGTATACTAGAACTTCTTTTCACCACACTAGGGTCTTTGTGGATACATATAATACTTGATGATTTGAAACAAATGCTAGATTTAAATATAACCTATTAACATGCCAGTCGTATCATAACCATTACTAAGTTCACATGGGCCTCTTTTTTAAATATAATCATCATTTTACAATTTAGTCCAATCTCACCTTTTATACTGATTTACCAAAAATCAATCTATAATCAGACATATATATACAATTCAAATACATAACCATTTAATATCATTCATACCATATGAACTTACCTGACCCAAACAATAAACAAAGCAAACCTCTAGGGACTAATTGACAATTTTGGATTTTCCTTGATTATGGTTTGATTCAATATGTAACACCCCTAACCTGTCTCCGTCGTCAAATTAGGGTTATAGAGCATTACAATATAATCTGAACATTTAGCTTACAATAAAACAATTATGCAAAGTAGTTTATAACATTTAATAACTTAATTTAACTATAATAAAAATACACTAATGAGCCTTAAATCGAGCCTACGAGGCCCTAAAAATAGCTTGAAAAGATTCAAAGATCATTTTGAAACAAAATTGAAAAATTGGGAAAAATTTTAAAACATGGGTCGCATGGCCATGTGGCTAGACCTTGTGACATAGCCTAGGCCATGTGAGGATTCAAGGTATGGACACAATCCGCCTGTCTGGGTATTGAAAATAAGGCCACACAGTCATATCACAGGTTATGTAACAATTGAAGTGCCCTCACACGACCGTGTCGTTAGCTATATGCTAGCTCGTATTCAACTCAATGTTGGGTCACACGGTCGTGTCCCAGACTTTGCTACATACTGACTTGAATCACACGGTCGTGTAAGGAAATCGTGTGTAGCCCACGACTGTGTGAATGCCCGTGTCCTAGATCACGTGCCCTTGATTGTATCTTCAAACGCAAGCTTACAAAAACATGCTTACTTGGACATCAATAAACTCATTTACCATTAATACATATTCAAAACACACTAAAGTAAGCCAAATCATGCCAAAATCATCTAACCTAAGTGTCTAACCAATATGCCTTCATTGACACCACAATTTAATATCCAAATCCAATACATGTTTTACTCTAAACGAAGGCACTAAAGTTCACATAACTGTACCTAAAACATTTTGGAAAAAGGGGTGTGGAAAACACAATGGAAAGTAAATTCAGGAAAAAAACCAGAGTTTTAAAAAATTTCCAAAAAAGATCTTGGTTGTGATATTTAAAGTAATAAACTCTCAATCAAACTTGTATCTTGGTTGTGAGATCTTGTTTTGGAAAAAAAATAAAACTTTGGTTTTTCTCTAAATTTATTTTTTGCTGCGATTTTTAAACCTTTTTTTTAATAATTGGTATCAGAGCCAGGCTGTGTTCTATCTATAAGTATAAATAGATAATTAAAATAAATTTCTTTTCTTCTTGAATGATTTGATTACGTAGAAAGTGACATTCTCTAGATCTTATGCATATTTTGAGTTATATATGGGAATGGATGCGATATTATATATTTTTTATAGAATTATTTTTTTGAGGTTGTGGTTCTTAGGAAATAAATCGCAGACTATCATCTCCATGTATGGCTATTATTTTTTAAAATTAATAGAATTCTTGTGAGCCAGAAATGGACATAAGACTTAAATGTAATTTTTTTCAAAAGGAGTCTATGACGAGTAAAAGATACAATGGCGGTTGAAGACCCAATGAATGCCTTGTGGTGAAAAATTATATAATTTTATTTTTTTCATTTATTTTCTAGAAATAGAACCATACAAACCTTGGCTAAAAAATTTATTTTAATTACCTATCTCATTATATATCTGGTTTATAATTATTCATAATATTATGTAATGTTATAATTATGATATATATATATGAGATGATCTACAGTTGATCAATTAAAAATAAGAAGTGTGGTAATGAGAAGATGCATGTCTAGGATTGATTCTAGCTAGAAAAGACTTGGTTTTTAAACGGTCAAATTTGACTCACCTCCCTTTCCTGGGACACTACCTAGTGCACGATTCTCATTCACTTTTTCAGTTTTTCCCTTAAAAAGAAAAAACTATGGAGAATCAAAATTATTTGTTTTAAGATTAAATTATTCTTATAAATGGATATTATAAAATTTCCATAGCATACCATGCATATGTTGGAAGCATGTCATTTAGATTAGGTAAGAATGCCAATTGGACTATTGTATGATCATTCTTGAAATTTGGGATAGAAAAACCTTGCATGTTTTTAAAATATTGAGTTAGAGCATGTCATTAAACAAGACCTACGACCTCTATTGATGGTCTCTAAGTGATAGCATGATAAATTTTCGAGTCGGTTCTTACCCTGGCCACACCCTAAGGTAAACTTTGTCATGTAGGTTCACTAGATGAGATTTCCTTTTAAGGACAGGTAGTCATGCATAACTTTTAGAAATATTGTCCCAAGATGACTCACAAATAAAAGCATGTTCATGATGGATATTGAGTCAATGATTACACACTAAAGATCATCTCTTATTAAATAGTTTCCCAAGAAACAATATTTCAGCTAAAGATGATAGCAAAACGTTAAATGGTCGTTAGTTTGTATCGAGTCTTGAGAATTAAGATTCATGAACTGATTGGATGTAATCCATATTCTTGGTAGCTAATCATGGGACCCTTGTCATAACATTGCCTACATAATAGTAAAGGGGCCTAGCAAGCAAAGTTAGACATGGAGGGTCTAAATTAACGTAGAGTCACCACTAACCATTTAGGGCTAGGTTGGTTAGCCACCTATCGTATACAAGTCCAGAATTAATACGATGAAAAATCCTAACAGTCTAGACTCGATCTCATCACCAAATTTCGAGTTCGGGAGTACGATTACGTGTGGGGAAGGTTCTAGCACCCCCAGAACGCCTATCCGTGGATAGTCCTATGGGGTCTTAAGAGCTAGATTTTTTATTTAAGCATATTAATGTCTTAATCTAGGCTAAAATCTTATGGAAATCTTAAATAAAAACTCTAAAGAAAATGTCTCTGGTTTACTTGTAACTCGATTAAGATGTGTTCACCAAACTTATCTAATTTGAAACTTAAATTAGAGATTTTTACTTTTAACGGAAATCCTAAAGGATACCTAAATAACTATAGTAAAATACCTTCAATTCCTAAAATTAATTCTATTTTAGAATTCTAAAAAAACCCTAGAAATTACCAATAAATTAAGAGAAATATTAAAATATATCTACAACTTATTCGATCTTTTATTATTCTTATTTTTTAAAAGCTTTAATTAATAACGTTGAACTTATCAAGATCTTACGAAAGTATCCTATGTTGGGTTTATGATTTATCTTACTTTAAAATTCTTGATCTAAAGTTTAAATTTGTCAAAATCCTAAAATAATATATCTTAAATAACATTTACTAGGTTTCTTAAAATGTTTCTAAAATAAAGCACTTAGAAAGACCTAATCATGATTTACAATTCACCTACAAAAATATTTAATTTTAATCTTGAATAAAATCATAAACAATATTTACATATTAATTTAAGATTCGAAAGAGGAATTATATACGATATTTAAAATTAGTTTAAAACCCTAAAAAAACCTTGCATATTATTTATAATTTTTCTAGGGTAAATGGTAGATAAGATCTTAAGGACTAACCTAAATGTAAAAATCTTATGGTTCCATGAAAATGTAACACCTACTTAACTAACTTCATGTCAACAATTATAGGATGAAAAAATGACCTAAAGCTCCCTCTTTTAAAAAAAATAGTAATAAAATAGGAAAATTAATTAAATTGGCTAAAGTTAATGAAAAGTTAAAACTATTTCAAAATGGCAATAACAAAAAGAAAGCTTAAATAAATGAAATAAAGAAGACATTGACATGACGATGGTAATAATAACAATAATACACCTTATTCATAATATAATAAAAGAATCAAAGTAACATAAATAAATTATATTAAAATGTATGTAAGGGGAATGTGTAAAAAACATAAATATAAATAGACATGAAAATAAATAAAAATGGAATAAGAATAAATAAAAATTATATAAGTGTGAATAAATAAAGAACATTAAATTAAAATGCATAATTGGAATTAAATATATAAGGTATAAATGCAAATGAAAGGGAAGATATAAGTGTAAATAACTTATTAAAGATGGAAACAAAATGACATAGTTGATTTTGGGACTAAAAGATAAAAAGTGTGGAAGACAGATGATTATGTAGCAATTAATTTACTTTTAATTTATAAATTTTAGATTAAATTGAAGGTTTGAATAAAAAAAAGAGTTACAAGTGTAAATAGGTCAGAGAGTGAGGGCAGTTTTGCAAAAAAATGGGGTATTTTTTTATAAATTTACAAGGTAAGAGGATGGGAATAAATTACCTATTTTTGGCACCTATAAATGAAAAAACTATTCATTCTTTCATTTTAACCTCATATTAGAAAAAAAAAGCCTCTTCCTCTTTCTTTTCTTCCTCCTATGTTGACCATAGCTCCACCACCGGAGAGCCATTCAGGAGAGCCCAATGGCTCTCCAGCCTTTGGCAGTGGAGCTGCTGTGTACGGTGGTCAAAATTTTTTTTTTGTAAAATCAATTTTTTCTTTAAAAAATCATTACTTTTCTTAAAAATCAAAATTTTATTTGGAAATAGTTGGAAAAAATTAAAAATTTGTTTTAAAAATTTTAAACTTTTCCTTTAAAATGACTAAAAAACATATTTTTACTTTAAAAATCTAAACTTTCTCTTTTAAAAGAAAAACATAATTTTTCTTAAAGTTCAAAGCTTTTATCTTGAAATAGTTAAAAAAAATCAAAACTTTGTTTTAAAAATTTAAACTTTCCTTTAAAATGATTAAAAACATATTTTTATTTTTAAAATCTAAACTCTCTTTTTAAAAAAAAAACAAAAATTTGCCTAAGATCAAACATTTTTTTAAAGGAAACCTTTATTTTAGAAAGGGGAAGGGAAAAAAACGAGATTTGTGGGGGCTCCTATAGGCGAAGGATCGACGGCCCGATGACGTCCCCTTCATCGGAGCCTAAAACTTGATCCCTCATGACATGTCTATGGCAAAAAACAAAAAGATAAAAGAAAGAAAAAAAAAGAAATAGAATGCTTGTTGTTATTTCTTTTTACCTTTTTATTAAGAACAAAAATATGAAAAGCGTTTTTTTTTTCATTTCATTTCATGTATATATATTGTTTTTTAATCTAGTTTATTTGTAAAAAATGATAATAATAATAATAATAATAATAATAATAATAATAATATTTAATAATAATAGTAATAGTGATGATAATAATAATTTGGGCCTTTGACAAGTCTAAAAAGGAAAGAAAAAAAAGAAAAACAAAGGTCTAAAATTGACCAAAATCAAGTGGGCTTCGAACGGCCTAAGAGAGAGAAAAAATTTAAGTGGGCCTCTAATTGGGCTCGAACAAAATGAGTGTCAACAAAATGGGCCTCCAATGTGACATTATTGATGGGTGTGAAAATGATTGTAGCAACGATTGTTTTTCAAGGTTTTAATACAAGACGCATGCATCATACTGCATTCTTGATGTTGACACCATTTTTTGGATGAAAACGGGGTCGACTTGGGTTTTGAAAATGAAAACGAAAGAAAAGGGGGTCGCCACCAATCCTTTTTGATAAGGTGTGATCGGGTCACCTTGAAAAGTGGTTGTTTTTAATAAATGATTTAATTTTATTAAAATAACGAATTTGGTTCACGAAATTCAGAAAAATGGGTTCGGGAGTCGGTTACTTACAAGGAAGGATTAGCACCCTCGATACGCCCAAAATTGGTACCTAGTTGATTACTTAATGTCTTAGTATCGAAGATTGAAAACTTTGAGGAATTTTTTAAAAACACGATCCTTTATTGAAATGTTGAAAATTTTTAGGAAAATGGGCATATTTCACGTTAATCAAGAAAAAGCATCATATCCAGTAAGTTAGGACACAATGTCTCGAATTCCCGATACAAGAATAAATGCCGAAAATTTATTTGAAAAATCCTCATTTTGAGAAAACGACGTGTCATATCCAATGCGTTAGGACACAACGTATCGAATTCCCGATACGAGAATAAATGCCAAAAATCTACTTATTTAAAAAGATATTTAATTATCTCGGGTTTAGAAAAAGGATCATGCCCAGTAAGTTAGGACACGATCTTTTCTTAACTCCCGGCTAAAAAAAAACTTGAGTTTGAAAAGATTCGTGTCTTTAGATTTATCGTGAAAGTCGAAACCTGGTAGTTAGGGTACCACTTTCTCGAATCTAAACGCGAAATGCCATTTATTTAAAACAAGTTTTGACATATTGAGTAAAACGGAACACCAAGTCGTAATAAGAGAATGTGAAAACAAATTACATTGTTGATATGCATGGCAAAACCATAATGAATACAAAGTATATAAAAAAAATAATACGAGCAATAGCAATCAAAATAAAATAAATAAAAGAACAAACCAACAACTCACAAAATAACAAATGTATAAGCAAATAAAAATAAAACATTCTCTTAAAATAATCATGAGAACTGAAATAAATAAGTAAATAACAAAAAGATTAAAATTATAAAATATAAAAGTATATATATAATAAAACAATGTAAATATGTACATATGTATTTTAGAAGCATAAAACCAAAGATAAATATGTATGTATGTATATACACGAGTAAAAAAAAATCTATGTATATAGATATATTCATTACACACATGTAACAAAGTTTGAAAAATAAGAAAGATATAAATAATATCAATATAATATAAATATAGTAATATCAATATAAAAACAAATATCTTTGATATTTAAATAAGTTAATATAAATAACATATAACAACAGTAATACACATAATAATAACCATGATAGTATCAAATTTATTAACATTATTAATAAAATAACTAAAATAAATAAACAAATCGACTAAACTGAATTTAGAAACAAAACATGGGGTCTAAAGTGCAAATAAACAGAAAAGGGCTCCCATGGACCACAATAAAATGCGCTGCAAGAGTAAGGGACCGATTGGGAGAATATCCCCAACTTCTAGCCCGTCATTTCATTCAGGACCGAATTGAAATAAACGCAAAAACTGCGGGGCCAAATTAATAAATGCCAACGAAAGGGTGAAAGGATTAAATTGAAGACAAGCATAAAAGCGAAGGACCTGGGTTGCAAATAGCCCATTGAACGGAAACACGCGGATCCCCTGGAACGGGTCGGGTCGCGTGCGGATCCTAAGGGCCAAAACGGTGCCGTTTTATTACTGCTATAAAAGCACCCATTTCTTTTATTTTTTTTCATTTTTCCCCCTCCCACACAAAAAAAACTGCAGAAAGCTCTCAAAGCTTCCTTATGCCTTCCAACGGTTGGGCTCTCACCGCCTACCGTCCGTCTGCCGTACCGCCACGAAATCGGCGGCCAAAGAAGCACAGCAAAAGGGTTTTTAAAAGCCCTGACTCCAGGCGACTTGAGAGTCGGGTCCTTGAACCCCCACGAGCGCCGGGACTGGGGCTCACAATCCTTTTCCAAAATCGGTCCCGATGACGGAGAACGGCCCTCCGACGGCGCGGTCACGAGGCATTCGGTAAACCCCCCTTTATTCTTTTTGA
This sequence comes from Gossypium hirsutum, assembly GCF_007990345.1. NCBI lineage: Eukaryota > Viridiplantae > Streptophyta > Magnoliopsida > Malvales > Malvaceae > Gossypium > Gossypium hirsutum. The sequence continues at coordinate 25,220,412 of NC_053446.1, forward strand.
TTAATAGTTTTTTTAAAAAGATTTGTAAAACGATAAAATAAAATAAAAAATAGAATCGAAAAAAAAAAGAATAAGAAACAAGAACCTCTTTTATTTCCCTTGATTTCTGATTCTGATATGCGTTTTTTTTACAAAGAAAGATTGAAGCCCCCCCCTTTTACATCGTTTTTCAAGGCTTATAAAGCCGAAAATCAACCCATTCTCTGCCTCTTTTGCTGCTTCTATTCCCCTTTTTTATGTTGCTTGCAGGTACTTGACGAAGGCAGAGGCGTGGCTTGCCGTTTTGGTGCTAGGCGGTGGCTAGGGTGTCAGGTAAGCCTCAGGACGAGGCGCGGATGGTACACCCGAGGGAGTAGCGCACATGGGCAGTAGGGCTACGGCGCGAAAGGGCAGGGAACCCTAGGGTTCCCTGTGCTGTTTAGTTTTCTGGGCCCCAATGGGCCGTTTTAAATTTTGGGCATTGGGCTATTATTTTTGTAATTGGGCCTCGGGTTAATATTTTTGGCACTAGGCCCGGGTAAAATTGGGTCTGTACAGCTGCCCCTCTTTGCTTGTTGTCGTGTAACGAGAACAGAGCAAAGACTAAGAAAGACCAATTTTGCCCGGTCTCACCGAGTCTTAACTTCTGGTGCTTCTCTTCTTCGAATAACTTCGTTCCAGTCCACTGTGTCTTGTTGCTTCGATCCACTCCTCTGTGTCTGTTGCTTCGATCCACTCCACTGCACTTCAGAGAGTTCTGACTTGTAGCTTCAATATTCTTTGTAGCAACTTCAGGGGGACGATGTTTGTGTTTTTTCTGTCTGCTCCGCTACTGCTTAGGGAGATAAGACTTGATGCGATTTGCTCCACTACTGCTTAGGGAGATAGGACTCGTGGCTTAAATCTGCTTCACTACTGCTTAGGAAGATAAGATTCTCCATCTTCGATCTGCTCCACTACTGCTTAGGGAGATAGGATTTAATATCTTTGACCTGCTCCACTACTGCTTAGGGAGATAAGACTGGTGGCTTAAATCTGCTTCACTACTGCTTAGGAAGATGAGATTCGCCATCTTCGATCTGCTCCACTACTGCTTAGGGAGATAGGACTGGTGGCTTAAATCTGCTTCACTACTGCTTAGGAAGATGAGATTTGCCATTTTCGATCTGCTCCACTACTGCTTAGGGAGATAAGATCTACCATCTTCGACCTGCTCCATTGTAACCTCAGGGAGATAAGATCTGAAATTCTTCGGTTTACTCCACTGTAACCTTAGGGAGATAAGATTTGTTGCGATCTACTCTACTGTAACTTCAGAGAGATGAGATCCTTTATTTTAATCCACTCCACTGTAACTTCAGGGAGATAGGATTACTAGTTCCAATCTGCTCCACTGTAACCTCAGGGAGATAAGATCTGAAATTATTCGGTCCACTCCACTGTAACCTCAGGGAGATAAGACTTGCATATTCAACCTGCCCCACTGTAACTTCAGGGAGATAAGGTTTGTGGCTTCGATCTGCTCCTTTGTAATCTCAGGGAGATAAGATCTCTAGCTTCAATCTGCTCCACTGTAACCTCAAGGAGATAAGAATGGAAATTCTTCGGTCTACTCCACTGTAATCTCAGGGAGATAAGACCTAAAATTCTTCGGTCTACTCCACTGTAACCTCAGGGAGATAAGACTTGCATATTCAACCTGCCCCACTGTAATTTCAGGGAGATAAGGTTTGTGGCTTCGATCTGCTCTTCTGTAACTTCAGAGAGATAGGATCCTTTATTTTAATCCGCTCCACTATAACTTCAGGGAGATAGGATAGTGTCTTTGATCTGCTCCGCTGTAATCTCAGGGAGATAAGATCTATCATATTTGCTGATCCGTTCTCTGGGGAACATGACCTGTATAATGAACTTAATTATGCCTAATGATTAGGATGGCATGATCAAAATGAATCAAATGCTCCTAACTAGACATGTGTGAATGGTGTTTGTATGAATGCAAAATTTTATTTTTCCGAGAATGATCTCGCTTAGGTTGTCATTACTCGAAGTTTATTAAGGCTTTGTGACTGACGTGCTACAACACCTTCTCGCTTGACTGGTTTTTCTGAAGAAACATTTGGCCAGGTTGCCCCCACTGTAAACCTCAAAGTTCAATCCATTGGGACGCCAAAATTTGTACCATCATTCTCCCACTGCAATCGAAGGGTAGAAATATGTGACTTTTCCTCAATCTTCTCCTATCACAATTCAAGGATACAGGACGCGAATCGTTCTAATTCCTCACACCATTCCCAAGGTGTCATACTCATGTGCAAATGAAAGATCTCTTCTCCGAGGTAACCTCTTACTATTGCCTGATAATCATTGCTTGCTTGTTTATTTAAGCTTTGCCACCAACATGGTGCCTTGTCAATCAACGCATTTGAAAACAAAAATCCAAAGAAGAAGTCTAAATTTAGACTATTCCTTCTCAAATTTCCAACCTTTAAAATTGGTGTGTTCTAAACAATAGTCCTGCTTTAAGCTCCTATATTATTTAGAAACTTTTCAGAGTAATAAGCAAAATTTCCTTTGTAAAAGTTTTATTAATCCATTAATCATTATTCCAATGCAACATGCTCGTAAGAAGGGTCATAACAATGGATAAGAATAAAGTTGGTTCTGAGCATAGCTCGAAAGAACAAGTTATCCAATAATAGTAAAGAAGGATGACAAAGAAATTGGTTGGGAATGTATATCTTGGAAAAGAATAAAAAGTATTCCGAGAACAACAAATAATATGAGAATTGGGTACTTTAGATATCGCAGCTTGAACTTTTCTGTACAAACTTTCTGAAGACCATTTTGAGTTTAACATGTGTTTAGGAGATTTACAGTGCTTTGTCGACGCCCCAAGATGTCGCTTATCCCTTCATGTTGATTCAGGTATAGCAAGATCACCACATGCCCCAATTTGATCAAAATTTGAATTGCTCTGATCACCTCATGCCCCATTCTGATCAATATTTGAGCCGCCCTTTTCGGGTTTTCAACTCAAATCCCCTTTGGCCTAAGACGCCCTTTCCGGGTTTTCCCCTCAGCCTCTCCATTTTTTCATTTTTCATTTTCTTTTTTCAATTTTCATTCTCATTTTTCATTTTTTCAGAGTGCCCTTTGCGGGCTTTCACCTTGGTCCTTTCTTCTTCTTTAAACGAAGTATTTCTTGACTGGATCCGAGTTTATAGGACTAGCGATCTCACTAAGGATCAGTGCTCTTCTGAAAAATGTCTTGTTTACAACGTAGGGACATTCTTGATTTGTCATTCATTTCCCTCCGGAATCATTTTGGAGAGGAATGATCTTTTTCGACATCCAACCCACTCGTGGAATTCTTTGAGATGACACTGTTCATTACGGGCTCGTATCATTTGTTTCTGGTACATCTGACCCTGAAGAATAGCTTTTAACCTTTTTTCTAGGTTCAACTGATCGCATCACGATTGGATCCATTCTGCTTCATCCAATTCTAACTCAACTAATACCCGGAGAGCAAAGATTTCAATAGGTAAAACTACCTAAACCCCGCAAACCAAAGAGAAAGGTATTGCCCCGGTACAAATGTTCGACAAGCAATGAAGGCAAATAGTAATTTCTCATGCCAATCCTTGTAAGTCTCAGTAATTTTCCTTCAATTTTTGATGTTCAACTTTAGGCAATTCAGTGACGAATCGTGGTGTCCACTTCTGAGTTAATTTGAGACCTCAGCGATCGTGCCATTGTTTAAGCTCAATGCATTCTCCAATACCCTCTTCTCTGAAATTCTGTATCGGTATACGATGACTTTGGCTCATGAAGTAGCCTCTCAAAATGAAGCAATACCCATTAGAAGTCTTCGATAATGGTGAAGTCCATGCCTCATTGTGCTCGAAATTTGAGTCGCCCATTTTCGGGTTGTCAACTCAAAACCTCATTTGGTCACAAAGCGCCCTTTGCGAGTTTTCGCTTTGGCCTCTCCTTTTATTTTTCTTTTTCTTTTTCATTCTGATTTTTTCATCTAGATTTCTCTTTTTTCATTCTTCTTTCTTTTTCTCAGTTTCATTTTCATTTTGATCTTGATTTTGATTTTTTTCTTCTTTCTTCTTTTTGTTTTTTTATTTTGATTTTTGATTTTTTTCCTTTTCATTTCCATTTTAACTTTGATTTTGATTTTTCTTTTTCTTCACTTTTTTGATCTGAGCCTTTAGGGGCGCAACTACGACAGAAAACTTTGGATCTTCCTCTTTAATCAGGATGGACCCAACAACAACTTGAAGAGGTAAAAATTCGACTTCGAATGGACAAAGCTATGCTGACTCCACGAGAAAGGCATTGCCCCGGCAAAGAATTACATCGTTCATACTGTAAATTTCTAACATTGTGCTATTGTGCAGATTTCATTATTGGCGTTTAACCCGGGGCATATCCTGGTATGATCATGCGAAGACATCTTTGAACCCTGAGGTCACTTAATAAGGTGTTGCTTCGTCTCTGCGGTCAGGTCAATTCTAAACTTTACCACGCTCACAATTTCTAATGATTCTTTGTGAGGTAGGATCTGTCTATCCTCTTATTCAACCGTCCTTAACAAGTCAGGAGATAAACTACAATCTTTGTCATTTTCAAAGCCCCGAGATCCCTCTGAACACATGCCTCGCTCAAAAGGAAAATCTGGGTCTGTAGCAGAGTCATTCACGTCATTGATATCCAGGGACTCATAATAAGTACCAAAGAATATACAAAAGAAAGTATAAATTTATGAATAATTATTTATACAATATGATTATGAATGAATGTGGAAGAAAATCCAAAAGAATGAAATAATCAGACATAATTATTCAAAAAGAATGAAAGAATATTGGCTCAAAAGTGAATGCAAAGATGTATTTTATTAGAATAATAACGTTCAGACATTAGCCTATTTCACAAAGGAATTTCTATCGCTTTAGGCTAAAAACAACAAAATGTTCTGAACATTACTCTAGAAAAGCTCTAAAAACTATAGGGATCTCTTTCGCAAGCTAATTACTTAGAACACTCTAGATTTATAAAGGCAGATATCCAACAAGGTCCCTTTTCATTTACTTTTCGTCGATGTGAACATCTCCCACTCTTCTTCGTGCATTACATTGGCTCCATTATCAATTGTGATTGGGTAACGAATTATTCGCACTAGAGTCATCAAACTTGACAACACCCATGTTGATGAATTTTTCAACCAGTTTCTTGAAAGCAATGCAATTCTCTATGGAATGCCCCGTATTTCCCGCATGGTATTCGCATTGTGCATTCACATCATGCCATTTGGGGTACGGAGGCTGTGGGGGTTTTGAGTAGAAAGGGGAAACAATATGCGCATCGAATAACTTTTGATACAGCTCCTTATACGTCATCAAGATTGGCGTAAACTGGAGGTTCTCCGTACCTTGTTTCACACAAGGTTCTTGCTTTAAAGGGGTTTGATGGCTGGTGGTCTCCATCTTTGGCCTGCCCACAGTGATTAGTTTTGAATGGCCCTTGTTATATCCGCCTGCATTATCCCTTTTATTCCCCTTCTTCCTTGGGGCCTTTATAGTATCTGGGTACTCTACCCTCATATGCTTTATTTCGGCTAGATTAGCAATAGGATTAGCTAAATCGTTCCTCAAATTGGATCCTAAGCCTGTCAGGCAATTCACTGGTGTCGGTGTACCAGTCTGATAATATTGGGATTTGATAGTAAAGAGTGCCCCTTGTGAGCGCCCATCTGGCTGGACCTGGGCACTTGTCGGAGTACAATCTAAGGAATAGACAAGATCCTCATTATTAACCCCAAAGTAAACCACCGGGTCTTCCACTTCTTTTGACTTTTCAGCTAGCAATCGGTTGAACTGGTTTATCATAGTTCTCCGTAATTCTAGCATCTGATCTTTCATCTCCTGTTGAAATTCAGTCAATTGCTTCTGCATCTGGATCTGCATTCGCTCTAATTTTTCCAACCTTCGTTCCATTTCTCTAGTCTTTGCTTGGATATCGTAAGGGTGTTTGGTTGGTTGGTTTTCCAGGTTAGCTGAAATAAATTTACTCGTTTAAACTCTTTCAATGGATTTTAACGCATGTAATGCAATGTGATGCAAATGCATGAAATGAATGCCTAAAGAGACGTTGATTCTGATTCAATTACATTTAGGAAACTTTTCTAGAAAGCAAATTCCCTTACATAAAACGGATACATGTACGGCCTCACCCTCATATTCCAAGAAACGACATCGGTCTTTTTCTTCATCCGTATGTTTGAGGTAATCTCGCCAATAGATGCCATTGCTAGCACTTTCTTTTGATCTTGGTCGCGATCCATCATCTGCCCATCTTCATAAGGCTCGTCAGCTTCTTGGAACGTCGAAGGCTCTTAGACAATCGCCTTGAATCCTCAGGCCACGAAGTAGGGTCACGAACTCTTCCATCGCCCTTCTTGCGTTCCTCAGAATATATTCGGGAAGTCGTATTATTTTCCACTTTATCAAGGAATTCGTATTCCATGACAAGCTTTCTAATTTAGTAATTGAACTTGAATCCATATCTATTTCTTAATATGCAAATGCAATGCAATGCAATGCAATCATAATCAAAACACAACAAGAGGGGTTAGTACAAAACATAAGCAAGCACAGAAAACAAAAAGTACCTAATCAGGTAGATACTAGGGGTTTGGAGTGGCTCTACCTAGGTTAAGTTCCTAAGTCTACTATATGAGGGTTGGCTCTAAAAGAAAGGTACCCGAACCAGCAGATTCCTCGATCCTCACCCATTATAGGCTCATACGGACCGAGTTCGGTTTAGGGGAATACATTTCCCTATGGCTGCATGGAGATGAAAATCTCACGAAGACATAGGTACGGATGTATCCCGAAAGCGATCCACTATCCTGCACGAAGGTGAAAACCTCACGAAGGACTAGTTTCTCACTCCCAGTTAAAAGGGAATAATCGAGCGATTATGTAATGCAATATGCAGAAATATATCAAAATTCAAACCAATAGAGCAAATACAAACTGAAGTAAGGATAATCGTAACAAAAACAGACAAACATACAACAAAATGACCGTAGATTTGAACCAAGCTTTCGGGTGACCTCTAGGCATTTGGTTTGGTTCTACCTAAGGTAGACTCTTAAGGCTCATTATATGCGGCTCGGTTCTAAAGGAAGGGTACCTGAACCAACAGATTCCTCGATCCTCACCCATTATAGGCTCATACGGACTGAGTTCGGTTCAGGGGAATACATTTCCCTATGGCCATGCAGAGATGAAAATCTCACGAAGACATAGGTACGGATGTATCCCAGAAGCGATTCACTATCCCATGCGGAGGTGAAAACCTCACGAAGGCGTAGTTTCTCACTGCCACTTAAAAGGGTGTGACCAACGGTCATGCAATGCAATGTGCAGAAATATACATCTAAACGCAGTAATTATAAACAAAATGATAATGACTGAAATAAAGACGAATGAAATGCAACACAAGGATCGTGTCAAGTTTTCAATCTTTGACAAAAAGACAAAGTAATCAACAAATGGCTCGACTCTCTTATTTTTTGTCCCCAGTGGAGTCGCCAAGCTGTTGACACCATTTTTTGGATGAAAACGGGGTCGACTTGGGTTTTGAAAATGAAAACGAAAGAAAAGGGGGTCGCCACCAATCTTTTTTGATAAGGTGTGATCGGGTCACCTTGAAAAGTGGTTGTTTTTAATAAATGATTTAATTTTATTAAAATAACGAATTTGGTCCACGAAATTCAGAAAAATGGGTTCGGGAGTCGGTTACGCACAAGGAAGGATTAGCACCCTCGATACGCCCAAAGTTGGTACCTAGTTGATTACTTAATGTCTTAGTATCGAAGATTGAAAACTTTGAGGAATTTTTTAAAAACACGATCCTTTATTGAAATGTTGAAAATTTTTAGGAAAATGGGCATATTTCATGTTAATCAAGAAAAAGCATCATATCCAGTAAGTTAGGACACAATGTCTCGAATTCTCGATACAAGAATAAATGCCGAAAATTTATTAGAAAATCCTCATTTTGAGAAAACGACGTGTCATATCCAATGCGTTAGGACACAACGTATCGAATTCCCGATACGAGAATAAATGCCAAAAATTTACTTATTTAAAAAGATATTTAATTATCTCGGGTTTAGAAAAAGGATCATGCCCAGTAAGTTAGGACACGATCTTTTCTTAACTCCCGGCTAAAAAAAAACTTGAGTTTGAAAAGATTCGTGTCTTTAGATTTATCGTGAAAGTCGAAACCCAGTAGTTAGGGTACCACTTTCTCGAATCTAAATGCGAAATGCCATTTATTTAAAACAAGTTTTGACATATTGAGTAAAACGAAACACCAAGTCGTAATAAGAGAATGTGAAAACAAATTACTTTGTTGATATGCATGGCAAAACCATAATGAATACAAAGTATATAAAAAATAATAATACGAGCAATAGCAATCAAAATAAAATAAATAAAAGAACAAACCAACAACTCACAAAATAACAAATGTATAAGCAAATAAAAATAAAACATTCTCTTAAAATAATCATGAGAACTTAAATAAATAAGTAAATAACAAAAAGATTAAAATTATAAAATATTAAAGTGTATATATATAATAAAACAATGTAAATATGTACATATGTATTTTAGAAGCATAAAACCAAAGATAAATATGTATGTATGTATATACACGAGTAAAAAAAAAATCTATGTATATAGATATATTCATTACACACATGTAACAAAGTTTGAAAAATAAGAAAGATATAAATAATATCAATAAAATATAAATATAGTAATATCAATATAAAAACAAATATCTTTGATATTTAAATAAGTTAATATAAATAACATATAACAACAGTAATACACATAATAATAACCATGATAGTATCAATTTATTAACATTATTAATAAAATAACTAAAATAAATAAACAAATCGACTAAACTGAATTTAGAAACAAAACATGGGGTCTAAAGTGCAAATAAATAGAAAAGGGCTCCCATGGACCACAATAAAATGCGCTGCAAGAGCAAGGGACCGATTGGGAGAATATCCCCAACTTCTAGCCCGTCATTTCATTCAGGACCGAATTGAAATAAACGCAAAAACTGTGGGGCCAAATTAATAAATGCCAACGAAAGGGTGAAAGGATTAAATTGAAGACAAGCATAAAAGCGGAGGACCTAGGTTGCAAATAGCCCATTGAACGGAAACACGCGGATCCCCTGGAACGGGTCGGGTCGCGTGCGGATCCTAAGGGCCAAAACGGCGAAGTTTTATTACTGCTATAAAAGCACCCATTTCTTTTATTTTTTTTCATTTTTCCCCCCTCCTACACAAAAAAACTGCAGAAAGCCCTCAAAGCTTCCCTATGCCTTCCAACGGTTGGGCTCTCGCCGCCGACCGTCCGTCCGCCGTACCGCCACGAAATCGGCGGCCAAAGAAGCATAACAAAAGGGTTTTTAAAAGCCCCACCTCCAGGCGACTTGAGAGTCAGGTCCTTGAACCCCCACGAGCGCCGGGACTGGGGCTCACAATCCCTTCCCGAAATCGGTCCCGATGACGGAGAACGGCCCTCCGACGGTGCGGTCACGAGGCGTTCGGTAAGCCCCCCCTTTATTCTTTTTGATTAATAGTTTTTTTTAAAAAAGATTTGTAAAACGATAAAATAAAATAAAAAATAGAATCGAAAAAAAAAAGAATAAGAAACAAGAACCTCTTTTATTTCCCTTGATTTCTGATTCTGATATGCGTTTTTTTACAAAGAAAGATTGAAGCCCCCCCCTTTACATCGTTTTTCAAGGCTTATAAAGCCGAAAATCAACCCATTCTCTGCCCCTTTTGCTGCTTCTATTCCCCTTTTTTATGTTGCTTGCAGGTACTTGACGAAGGCAGAGGCGTGGCTTGCCGTTTTGGTGCTAGGCGGTGGCTAGGGTGTCAGGTAAGCCTCGGGACGAGGCGCGGATGGTACGCCCGAGGGAGTAGCGCACATGGGCAGTAGGGCTACGGCGCGAAAGGGCAGGGAACCCTAGGGTTCCCTGTGCTGTTTAGTTTTTTGGGCCCCAATGGGCCGTTTTAAATTTTGGGCCTTGGGCTATTGTTTTTGTAATTGGGCCTCGGGTTAATATTTTTGGCACTAGGCCCGGGTAAAATTGGGTCTGTACACTTGATATGTTGTTGAAATGAAAAATATTTGCTTAATACAAAGATAATAAGTAGTGAATCTTTATTTTTTTTCAGTTCAAATATGTCCCATACTCCTCTTGTTAGCATTCAGTCTGGTCCTTTGACCATGTGCGGTCATTTGCATTTAAACGTTGCACTCTGGGACTGGGGCATATTGCCTGATCAGTCCTCCAACCTTTAGGCGTATTCAAGTTTAGTCCCTGAGCTTTTTTTATTTACAGTTTGGACCCCCAGATTTTGGTTTGATTTTAATTTCATCCTTTAGTTTATTTAATTTATTATTTTTAAAAAAAAAGAAAAGGGGAGTTCCTTTATTATTTATTTTAAGTTATATATATGTGTATATTTTATTTACCTAATAATTTTCTTATTATTTGTATTACTTAATTTAATTCAATATAAATACATGCATGCATTTTTATAATACACGTACATTTTTTCCCAATTTATATGTATACATACTCATACATATATTCTTTATATGCTATAATCTATATGCCTTTTTTATTTTCATATATACATGTATATACACATTTTTATAATATACATACGCACATATTTTATGTTATATATTTATACGTACACATGTGTTTTATATTTTATAACTCCTACATATGTATATACATATATTCCTTTTTTGTGTATACTTTATAATCTTAAAAAATAAGTATACCTATATACATTTCATAATGTACATATGAACATACTTACATTTTATTTTATAATACTTACAGATTTTTTATTTAATATATACATTTTTATATACATTTTTATACTCTATAATTTATATGCATTTCTTATTTTCATAACTCAAAATTATACATGCATACATTTTTTTACATAATTGTATTTATTCCATTTATTGTCATCATTGTTACTTGGTGTTTATTTATTTATTCATATATTACTTTTTTAAAAAATGTTTTAGTTCTACTTATTTAATTACTTGTTATTTTTTATGTAATCGCTTTGTCCTTTTTATTTTGCCTACTTAATAGTTGTTGGTACTCACATTATTTATGCTTATCTTGTCATATTCATTATTGTTTTGTTATGCATATTAACACCATACATAAAAAAGAAAATTTTCTAAATAAGGCAATGTTTTGCGTTTGGAAAATCGAGAAAACGTGCCCTAACATGCTGGGTTTCGATTTCTCGTTTGACCAAAATAGCCAAATACCCTTTTAAAACTTTCAAAATAAGGCCATATTTCGCGTTTGGAAATTCGAGAAAACGTGCCCTAACGTGCTGGTTTCGATTTCTCGTTTGACCAAAATAGCCAAATAGCCTTTTAAAATTTCAAAATAAGGCCATATTTCGCGTTTGGAAACTCGAGAAAACGTGCCCTAACGTGTTGGGTTTCGATTACTCGTTTGGCCGAATAGTCGAATATCCTTTCGAAATTCTAAAACGAGGCAATGTTTTACGTTTGGAAATTCGAGAGAACGTGCCCTAACGCGCTGGGTTTCAATTTCTCGTTTGACTAAATAGCCAAATATCCTCTTAAAACTTCATAGTATGGTTTCGTTAAACTATAAGGTGATCTTGGTTTCGATGGTTTAAAGTATCGCGTCCTAACGTGCTGGATGTGATATTCCTCCGGAACAAGAGAATCTTAAATTTCAATTCATGTTATCCGAGTTTTTTTTAAGGATCGTATTTTTAAAACTCTTTGAAGTTTTTAATTTTCGACACTAAGACACTAATTAATCAACTAGGTACCAATTTTGGGCGCATCGAGGGTGCTAATCCTTCCTCGTGCGTAACCGACTCCCGAACCCGTTTTCTAAATTTCGCAGACTAAAATCGTTGTTTTAATAAAAATTAAATCATTTATTAAAAACAACCATTTTTCGAGGTGACCCGATCACACCTCATCAAAAAAGGATTGGTTGCGACTCCTATTTTCATTCTATTTTCAAAATCCAAGTCGACCCCGTTTTGTCAAAAAAAATGGTGTCAACAATAGTCAAGGCTGAGCTTTTATTTAATGTTATCCCCAAAAGAGACTTAGTCTCATGGAATGTGATGATCTTTGGCTACAACCAGAATGAGTATTCAAAAAAAGTTTAAAGTTTTTTTAAGACACTGACCCATCCGTGTTTACAGTTGAGTTTTTCAACTGCCCTGGCTATTATTTCGTCTTGCATTTCCCTAGATTCCCGTCACTTTGGTAAATCAATTCACTGCCTAGAGATAAAGGCAGGGTTTTCAAGCAATATTCTTATGGTTAATTCCCTCAAGCACATGTACATTAATTTTGGGGACTTATCAACTACTTTAATGTTGTTTGCCACAATTTTTGCTGAAGAGGATATTGCCTGTTGGAACACTATAATTGTAGGTTGCACAAATAATGGCCATTTTCGAGAAGCTTTAGCAACATTTAATTGGATGAGGCAGGTAATGAATGTTATGTGCAATTCTATCACCCTTGTGAATGTTATATCAGCCCGGAAATCTCTTGTTGATTTATGAAGGTAAATCCCTGCATGGCCTTGCCATTAAAACTTTTATGGTGTTATGTTCTTGAGCTAATATTGTTCTAGAATTGTTACCTATTGATTTGATGGTGTAGTGATTTCACTAATGAAATTAATTGTTTTATCTTCCAAGAAAAAAAGGGAAAATAACTCATTGCAAAAAATCTTGATAAGATCCAAACATGGGACATAAGAAATTAACATTAGAATATAAAATAAAAAAATATTTTAAATTTCATTTCAGAACACCAAAAAAATATAGCTAAGGAATTCAACACTTAATGAAAGAACCTCAAATAAGGAAGTGCAGAAAAACATTTAGTTTAATATCAACTGTCATTAAGCACCAAATCTAGACTTTGTTGTAGCAATATAACTTCACCATGATGTATTTTTCTAACTTCAAAGAAGACAATCTAAGGCTTAATCCTACATCATTGGAACAAATACAAAAAAAAAAAACATTTATATACAAGTATAATTCATTGATAAAAGAATAAGAGGTACTATGAAAATTATATACAAATATAAGTCATTGTTAAAATAAATAAACGCTAATATGAAATAAACCTGTGATTAACGGTTAGGATCTAGATATCCCTGATTACGTGTAAGTGATTCCTATAATTAATTGATTAAAATAATTCAATTCACAAAAGTAATTTTTAAAGGAGTTGTTTAACAAAAAAAATTCACTTGACTATTTGATGTAAAATCAAACATACTTAATACCTACAAATAAAATAAAAAAATGAATACCTGACACGAATTTGGAGCTATTAGACCAGTAGCTTGTTGCATGCTATTATAAGGTAAATTTGAGCCACTTAAACACCAACAGCTACTTGGGGTCTTAAAAGAAAAACATATAATTTAATTTACATGACATTCTAATAAAATATAGATATAATATAACTATCGGTTGTGGTTTCCATGTTGAAAAATTGCATTGGATTTTGACATGGATATGCATAGATATTGTTTACTGGCATCATCATTGAAGGAATGACCTATATTGCCAACAAAAAAAAAACGGAGTTATATAACAACAATAAAAATACTTTTATGTAATATGTGACTAATTAATTTTATACTTACAAAATTTTCATAACTTAGAGTAGAGCCAATGGGTACATCTAAGGATTCTCTGATTGTTGATTGTTTTCTTTTATATATATATAATATAACATTTATTAAAATAAATATAATTAAAAAAATATATTTACCACAAAGTGTAACTTTATAATCAAATTACTTACTGGCTTGTGCAATTGGGATGCTCTTGATTTTCTTTTCTCAAGGTGACCTTTAAGTCTAGAAATAGAGATCCTTTTCGACTTAGCACATGGTGGATCTAAGATTGGAGAAGTTTTACTGTCACCCTCTTTTACAACATGATCATCATTGCTCGATAATTCTTCAATTATTTGACCTATTCACGTTTTCTAAATTAAAAATAAAACAATTATCACTTAACGTAAGAAAAACATAAATCATTTAAAATTCTTGATTACATAGATACTTACTAGATCGAATGACTACTCTTGCATTTGTCTCATTCTCTTTGAGCTCATTATTCTTAGAGACACATAACTTTGTCAATTCTTTCTCAACTTCCATGTCGCCTTCATATAAAATCTTCTGACAAAATTGTCTTGTTTTTTCATTTTCCTAACTTTTTATAATCAAATCATAAGCAAATCGAATCATACGATTATGAAATACAACTTCAGCCTCCGTATTATACTGTTGTGCAAACTCAGCAACATTACCACCGTAGATGTCTTTTTTAGCATCTTTAGTCCATCTTCGAGAGATATACCGATTAGAAATTTTCTTAACATTTTTAACACTATGAATCCATAAAGCATGAAAGCACAAATAGCCACAAAAAGCAAACTTCTTACAAGTACAATGAATCTCCATGGTAGCTGTGTTAAAATGGACCGTTAGAACTCTTGAACTTTTTTCATCCCTCATTACTTCAAAAGTATAAGTTGTGCCATTTTGAGCAACTTCTCTCCATATCAATGGAACACCATCAAGAAATTTTTTCTCAAAGCACTTGTATAAACTTTCGATGCATGAGACAGAATACCACAATTTTTAATTGCACACGTGTTTGAGCCATTTCTGCACTGAAAATCCTTCTCAGCTTCGGAAGAATGCCATCTTGCCACTAAATTCTCGAACTCAAAAAAAATTCACTAAGAGAAGTAGTTGCTTTAGAAATACCATGCAAAACACTATTTGCAACCTTAGTCCTTTGAGAAGATTTAATTTGAGAAGAAAATATATCGTTGCTAAAAGCAGTACTCCATTTTTCACGGCATTTCTACAAACCTTTCAACCATGAATGATCTTGAAGATTATGATCATTTATCATTTTTTCCCAAGTTCTCACAAATTCTATTTCAGATTCACAACCTTGCATGCATTTATAAAACAAAGCATGGAAATTAGCATTTCCATTAAGATTACCAAGATGTAAAGGGGCATTCCTAGAAATGTGTCATAAACATAATATATGACATGAATCAGGAAAGATTTCTCTTATTGATTTGCTAATTGCATGATCCTGATTAGTCATTATAGTCTTTGGTGATTGACTACAAATTGATTGCAAGAAAGACTTGAACAACCATGCAAAGGAAGCAGCAGTCTCATCTAGCAAAAATGCAAACCCAAACATTATTGTTTGTCGATGATGACTAATACCCACAAAGGGAGCACAAATTAGGTTATATCTATTGGTACAGTAAGTTTTATCGAAAACCACAACATCTCTGAAGCAATCATAATCAATTCTTAATCTACCATCTCTCCAAAAAAGTTTGTCATTCGATTTTCTTGATCCACTTGAACTATGTAAAAAAACATTAGATCTTCACTTGCTTTAACCTTGAAATGGATAAGTAAACTTTGACCATCTCCGGCTTCAATCATCATCATCTTTTGTTTGTTAATGTAATTATAACAATCTCGTTTGGTAAACCCAACATTTTTAGTTCCACCAACTTCATTTGATATGTAAGAGTAAACATCTGTAGGATGTATACCAACACTAACCATTGAATTAATGACATTAGCTTTAGCGACCGAAACTGGTCGAGCTGACATGAGTAGATGTCTTTTTGAAGGAGTTGCTAACTCATGATTATGCTCAGAAATAAAACAAGTGACTGTCCATTGGTCATCTTGTACTGTAAAATGGATCATTGTCGGGCATCCAGTTCTTGTTTCCAATTTGTTATATTTTTTTGTATCCTCAACATCTTCAAATTCTTTGAAACCTTGTTTGGAATAATAAAAGTCTTTAATGCGAATAATCGTTGTGCCAGAAAGATACCTATTTTTTTCCTTTTCAAACACTAAAACCTATGTGATGGCCATAATATGTATACAAATTATAAGTTTTATCTTCACTATTCACAACAAGTCTCTTCAAATTAGTATTATCAATTTCTATCCTTTCTATATAAGTACAACTTTGAAAAATTTCCTCATCCGTACCATGAAACATACTTGCATCAAATTAATCATTTAATTATATAGAATAATTACAGAATATAAAAAATTCAAATTACTCAAATCAATAACGAGCATGGATGATGTGGTAAGAAGAATTCATAAAAAATTTTATCGTTCACCTAGATATTGTGCAAAATTAAAAAAAAAGTAAAAAAAGGAGACGAAATTAGAAAAAAAATCTTGTTCACCTCAAACTCAAAAAAGACCTTACATTTTCTTCTTGTTCTTTCACTTTCTAATCAACCAAACAAAAACTAAAATTTCGATCACATAATCCAAACACCCAATTCCTAAATAAAATAAATTCCAATTATTATGATAAAAGAAAATTTAAACCAATACTATCTTTTTATTTTATAATAGTATTTAAATTTTTTTTTCTAAGTTGGTATTAGAGTTAGTCAAATTGTTAAGTTTATTTTAAAAATAAAAACTTAACTTACAAATTTCTACCTATACCATACTCCCTTTCCCATCTTGGTACCTAAATTTTTTTTAATCATAAGTGGTACCTAAACTACTTTTCTACCCAAATTGATGTCTTGTTTAGTCAAACTGCTAAATCTAGTTTTGAGAAAATGGCTTAACTCTCAAATTAGTAATAATGTTATACCCTTTTTCCCCAAGTTGACACCTATGGTCATAAGTGGTTTCTAAATTATTCTTCTATTACTCATTTTACACCAAAATATTATATCTATTACAAAAATTTTCATCCAATATAGACTGCAACATCATATAATTTTTTTAATATATATATTTTTTCTTTTACATTATTTCTCTCTCTTTCTAGTTTTTCTATTTTCTTCTTCTTTTATAATGTTTAATAATACCACCAATACTCAAATTCGCCTCTTCATATTGAGTCACTAACTAATATTTTCCTATCCAAATTTAAGTATGTAACAACTCATAACATGAGTATTTGTTTTATCGAGTCACAATAAAATAACAAGAAATATCTTCAAGTGATAGAAAATCAATTGCTTGAACATAAAACTAGGGACCAACTATTCTTCTAATTTCAAATTATTTACAAACGTGTCACGATAACATCAAGTTTCACAAATTATTTCTAATAAAAACCTTAAAAGAACACACAATAATTACATTCATGGACTTTCAACCCCCAACCAACAAAGTGATTGTTTTAATTCAGAAACTTAGGTGCATAAAGCAGCATTAGGCGATATCAATCATGAACCACTTCTTTTTCCCTTGACTCCTCCAACAACTTCATATCCTCTATATAAGGGTCTATAATTTCAAATTACTCAAATCAATAACGAGCATGAATGATGTAATAAGAATGCATTCAAAATGTAAAAAAAAATGATAGTTTTTTTCAAAAATTAAATTTTAGTGAGAAAATGCCACTAGTAAAGTTAGTAGTAGCATCTCCCCATTTTCTTCCAACAATTCTTTTTTTTTTTTGGAACTTTCACTTTTGAATGCATTCAGAATGTAAAAAAATGACAGTTTTTTTTCTTTTTCCTGTTGAAAACTTGAAAGTTAGATTTCTCTCTGGCTTTAGTGATAATTAACAAAAAAAACAATTGTAAATTCTAAAATTTAGACAAATCAATACCAACATATTTTTCCAGTAAACAAAAAAAACCCACCCCAAGCTCTCAAGAATAACAACAAAGGGAAAGAGAAAAAAAACCATTATTCTTCCTTTCTCTGTTCATTGTCACCCACTAGACTTATTGTTCACTTACCTTTCAATCTCTCTTTTATGAAATGGAAAAAACCCAGAATGATAATCAACTCGCTATATAAAATGCAAAATCCCCACTGACAAAGAGAAAAGATTTGAGATACAAGAAGCTAGTCACTCCCCACCACATACATATTGATAGAAATTTCAAAAGGGTTGCTCTTCACAATTTTACTTAAATTTTGCTTTTTTTCTAATAAATAAATAAAAATTGTTATGAACGAAAATAGGAACAAACCAGATTCTGTAATCCCTCCATTTTTTTGCTCAGCCCGTTATCCTTCCATTGCTGGTGTTGAGAAAGAATGAAGCCCTAAATCCTTTTTTCCTAACAGTGAGGAGAAGATGAAGATAGAAAAAAATCGGGAAAATCACCAAAACCCTAAATCTTTTTCTTCTAATAGTGAAGACAATGTGAGAGAAAAGAAAAAATCAGGAAAAGAATCTTCAAGAAATTGAATCTATCAGAAAAAAATTAGGAGAAATTGAAACTGACGTAAAAAAAAAAGCTTGAAGAAATTGAATCTGACCTGGAAATTTTTTAATCTTTTAAATTTGAGATGGAAAAAGTGGTTGATATGGCATAAAATAATTAGATGAGACTATATATGATGTGGTGGGAATGGTCCATGGAATAATTTCTTTACGAAGAAGTTTTAATTAACTTTCTCTATTATAAATTATATTGTAGTATTTCACATGATAAAACTTTGGATGATAAATTTTCTTAAAGCCTTTTTTATTTTAGTTTTTGTTTTCATTTATAACTTAAATATCGATTTACAATTTTAAAAGCTTTTTTTTTAATATCAATTTTAATGTGAAGATTTTTTAAGCTTATTTCCAACTTTTTTATCATAAGAATTAATAAAGTAAAAATAATTATTTACATTTATTTTCTTTATAGTTCAGAAGAATTGATACGAGTTAAATAGACTTTTCATTTACTATTCAAAAAGATAAAAACATTTTAGTTTAGTATATTTCTTATTTTTTGTTTAATTAATAAAAATTGTTAGTTATACCCTCCACCAATAGGATGTGTGTTAGCAACATAGCCAACATTGATCTCTTGATTGGCTTCACTTGAGAAAATACTTTACTTGATCATTCGCTCAGAACAAAAGAGTGTCAACCCTCTGCGCCCTCAACCATCCACTGCACAAAGGAGGTCCCTAACCCTCTGTTCTCTTCAGGAAGGTAAAGTAGTCGATTTTTAGGTGTAAACACTCCTCAGTTGTGAACACGCCTTTAATTCTTTGTAGGGCCCTGAACAAAACACTCTTGTACGGATCGAACGTATAATAGAATGGGCCCTATGGTGCATCTCCTTCACTTATTAGACGATGGTAACTTTCCCCTTAATGATCTGCCACGTCATACTGGTGGACAAGGGATAAACCAAAGTCTCCATTCTACTTCAACTACACCCCCATGTATTTTGATAGATCAATGCCCAAGTTACTCACTTACCCATACAATAGGCTGTGAGTGTGTGGCAAACTTTGTTGGTAAGAAAACCACATTAATCATTCTTGCCCTTCTACAGTCCTTCTGGGCAATTGGTAGGAATTTTGGATTTTTTTTAGAAGGAGCTCAATTTCCCTCTCATTACACAAAATGATGAACCCTAAAAAGCCCCGATCAATTGTCTCGAAGCAATACTGTAGAAGTTTAACACCTCCTGGGCAAACAAATAAAGGGAAAGGGTAAACCCCTCCCAAGCATACAATGGTATCAGAAGGCCCGACCGCTCATGATCCTCATCTAATAAGTGTCACACCCAGAAATGTTAAAGGTTAAGTGTCTTGATAATTATGGGTATTAAATTAGAAAAACTTTATATTTAAGCTTGTTCTTTTGTAAATTAGTGAATCTGATGAATTGTTTGACAAATAGTTAGATTTCAACTGTTAGTCATGTTACATTTGAACTGGGTTTCCTTTAGTAGGAAACATTATGATGAGAAACAGTAAATTTGATGTTAACAAATTGATTTTGGGAATGAGTTCAAGAAGGTTATATAGAGGAGAGGCATCATTCTCCTAGGCTCATTCTCCTATTTTTTGCATTCAATCTTCTTCTTTGGTTTGTTCTATAAGAGAGAAAAGTTAAGACGTGATGTACATGAAAGGAGAAAATAACGTATCAACTTATGTGATTGAGGATTTTGCATTTCTAAGCTTTTTTGTATCTTTTGATTGAAGAAAAGGAATGAAAATTTAGGATTTTAGTTTAATTTATCGAGCTTTCACTAAAATTTTTAGGGTTGCAACTAACTTTTAAAATCTCTGCATGCAAACAAATTATGGTTTTCTTGCATATGAATGCCTTGTATTGATCTTAATATGGTTATTATGTTTAGCTAACCAAAAAGGAGGAGGCTCAGGTGATAAGGAGAAGCTAAGCAAGTGTAATCAATACCAACTTTCAGGTATTTTGGTGGTGAGATCTTGAACTCAATTTCTAATTGGTTATTTTATTTGTTTTTAGTATTGTGTTGTTTAAGTATGTTTGACTTTGCGTTTTGCTAATGATGGGTAATTGTTTTATGGTGGGATACTTGTTGTATTGTTGGTGCATGTTTAGTGTTGAGATGCAAATGCATGTTTGACTGTAAGCATAAGTTGGATATGTTGATGAGATGTTGCTAATAAAGCCTTATCAAATAAGATATTATTTAATGGTCAGTTAGGTTATACATATGGTATGATTTGCCTTGAGTTATTAATAGCATAGTTTGTCGAATTCTTTTTATATATTAATCGTGTAAATAAATTATATGCGGAACATGGAAGGATGTATGGCAGATGAGAGAAGAAGAAATGTCATGTTATGCACTATGTGCCACATGTTATCTAGATTTGCGAAGGTTCGGACAGATTGTACAGAGAATGTATATACATGATATTTGGTTTTATAGAGGATTTATTAGATTGTATGGAGATATATGCGTACATGTATATGATAACCCTACATGGGTTCTTCAAAGTATGAGACTCTATGGAGTTTAAGGCTTAAAGCCTTATGTATGTAAGCCAGTACCAAGGCCATGTGCATACGTAAGATAAAACAATCCACTGGATTTGTTCTCTAACACCATGTTTGGTTCAATGTAATGGTATGCCATTACAACTTTATTCTGCGAGCCCACCACAAATAGTTGTTTGGTTTAGTGGAATGCCCTATTACGGGTGTATTCCATTATGGGCTTATGTAGGAAAATTTACTCATTTCTATTCCGTCTCCTCCCCACTGAATGGCTGATTTGGTGCTTAAGAAATCCATTTTACCCTCCCCACTTTCTCACATAAAAAATGCTCTCACTTAGCCCGACAACCACTCCTCTGCTTCCTTCGACTCCGGCCACTAGACTCCTCCCATTCATCCCAGCCTCCTTCTAGTAAACATTTTCTCTCTTCCGTTGTTCTTTTCATTTTCCTCTCTGTCAATTTTTCTGCCTCTTTTTGTTACCCATTTAAGTAGAGTTTGCTTCATTCACCTCCGACCACTAGCACTCCTCCCCTTATATCAAGTTTAGTTGGGAGTTGTTGGAATTTTGCAGCAACAGAAGTAGAGATCAAAGTAAATAACAAAGTAGTAAGATGTGTGAAACATTTCTTGTATACTAAAAACTAGCCAACTAAACAAATCATCACAAGCAGCATAGTTGACCATTTCTCAACACGAGTTAATTAGATTGATTTGACTATCCTCATGACTGGTCAACAGTAATGTTAACTTTCACCGAATTTTCTTTTAGCTATCCGATTTGGTAGGGAAATCTAGGGGATCGAAAGTATGTTTATAGGAGGGGATAATTTTTTATGGTTTTTCTATCTGCTTAATGTTCAGGTTAATCTTTCTAACCTCAACATTCTCTTCTTCACCTTTTTCATTAATATCGGACTAAAATCTCGTCCAATGAGTAGATGACTCTACCTTTTGGTAAGTCTTACAGCTTTGCACGGTACGATTACAAAAGAGTATAGGAACAACCTACATGGGGGTCACATGTAGTTGAAATGTTAGTAAAATGCCTATAATGAGGATTTTAATGAAAATATTATGATCTTTTAAGCAGTTGTTGATACTAGATTAGGAAAAACAATCGGAAAAAAAACTCCAAGACGAAGTAAAGGCAGGTCTCTGGTGAACCTTTGAACCTAACTCTTGCATGTCATTTTATGTTAATTATGTTATGGTTGATGTTCCTGTGAATGAGTATGTATTTTTGTAGACTGAAGTAAATATGTGAATGTGAGTTTTTTAAGAAGTATCTGCAAGTACTTAAATGAAGTGAACAATGTGTAACTTGGTATAACGATGTGTGATATATGTGTATGGGGAATTATGTGTTAGAAAGTATGATTTCATTATAGATATGAATGAGATTTACACAAGTGTCTCTGTCGTGATGAGTTGGCTTATGGTGTCTGGGTAGGATTGATAAGTTGTATTGCATGTGCAAGTATGGTCATTGTCTAATACCTTCATGTTATACGATTCCAGTACTGACAAATCTGTGTCATATGAAAATGTAGAAAG
The DNA here is from genome assembly GCF_007990345.1 of Gossypium hirsutum. Taxonomy (NCBI): domain Eukaryota; kingdom Viridiplantae; phylum Streptophyta; class Magnoliopsida; order Malvales; family Malvaceae; genus Gossypium; species Gossypium hirsutum. The sequence goes on from NC_053446.1 coordinate 25,242,916, forward strand.
AAACTTTATTTGTGATGCCTCTGATAGGACAATTTTATTGCGAACCAGACAAGTAAATCACGGCTCGACCTTGCGGGTGAATAAGATATGTGTAAGATCATGTGGGTGGGCCCCATGGCATCATTTGATAATACATTAAGATGATGAGACAATGTAAGACCATGTGAGTGAGGCTCCATGGCATCCATTGTGTTGGTCCATCGAGACTATAAACACGAAGGCCGGTATGGAAAAAATGTAATCTTTTGGGACTATAAACTTGAGAATTCTCTTGAAAGCCTTTGTGGCGTAGAATTTGGAAAGTCTTTGTGGCGAATTATCTAGAAAACCTCTGTGGTGTATCATTTCGAAAGCCTTTGTAGTGAAACTTTCTGGAAAGCTTTTGTGCCAAATTATTTGGAAAGCTGTTATTCCATCTTTATGGTAAGACTTGGGCATGCCAATAAGGAATTATTTGAAAGAGTTCTCAGTAGTGAACCTGTTTAATGATTCCGTTATGGTGACCATCATTACAGGGGACTTGGGGTATTTGAAATGTTGGTGGTCCAAGTGTCCACCAAACTTGGACTTTCTCAGGTTTGGTATTGAAGTCATTTGGGATTCTATCGCTTGAATTAAACGTTACATTCTTCAAAGCAAGTTTGATTGTCTGGATTGATTTGAAAATATAATGTGACTAGTGTTTTGATAATTGCTGGATCTTGTGAAGGAATACGTTAAGAGTAACATCCGTTGAGTATCCGTTGAGTATGCAGGTTTGAGAATCGAACCAGTGTGTCGAGAGGGACCAAGTTAGGGATGCGCCACGGTGGTAGACCGAGGGCAATATTATGCATTCTGAGGGAAATTCTTAGAAATATGTTTTTCAAATGACAAATAGTAATACACGCTACGTATATGTCTATTAAGTCAATCATTTATTTTGTAAGGTTTTATACTATCTTTGAAAGTCTGTGACAAACGATAAATATTGTATTCAAATTTATTGTCTTAGAAAATTGTAGTAGGCCAATTTGCCCGACCCGTTAACAAAATAAACCAAACCAAATAATAAGTCCAATTAATGTCCATTTTACATAGCCCAAATCACTACCCAAACACTAACTAAACCTAACCCAAATACAGCTAAACCCTAGCCCAACAGGCCCACAACATAAACATTTCAGCAAACCCTAGGGCGCCCTCCTGCCTCTACCTAGCCCCAGCGCCGCACGCCTCCTCGCGTGCCCACCACGCGCGATGCCTCACACGAGCCGCGCCACGTCCCAGCTGGCCCTCGTACGATCGTACCTGCAACGCAACAAACGCAAGCAGCAGCAAAGAAAAAAGAATAACAGAAAAAGGCCAGAGGATAACAACAAAAATATGGAGGGATTTCTTTTGTATTTTTCATTTTTCTGGCTATATAAAAGCCAAACATGCATTGTAAAGGGGGGAGTTTTTTTCACAAAATCAATACAAAAAAAAAGATATTGAAGGTGATTCAAAAAAACCTTCTTCTTCTTTTGATTTTTTTTTCGTCTCTGTTTCTTTAGTCTTATTTATTTATTTATTTTTTATTTAGATCGTGTATGAAGAGAAAGAAATAAACTACTCGAAAAGAACTTTGCCTACATTTTTGCGTCGCCGGAGCCTCCATCCTTTCTGCTTCTAATCGAAATAGGGTGGGCAACGGCTGAGTTGAAAACGGCGCTGAGAGCATAGGGTTTAATCTGCTTAAGGAAGTGAAATGGTGGCTGATATTAGGGTTAATATTGGCTTTTATAAAATGAAAGAAATGTCACCGCATCAACAAAGGCATGCCCGACCCGATGATCCGACCCGAGCTGGACCAGATCCGCGTGCTCTGGGTCTGTGAGGGATATTAGCACTATTGGTCCCTCGTTCTTTTTCATTGTTTTAATTTCATTTGTTTTTTTATTTATTTACCCTATCCATTTTGAACCCATTCATTTTGGCCCACACCGTAGCACAGCGTTTTGGGGCTGGGATATTTTCCTCTTTAGTCCCCATGTTATTCGCGTGTGCCTTTTTGGTCCTCAATTCTGCTCTATTTTCATTGTTCTTTTTGTTTCGGATTTGATACAATTTTGTCCCTATTTATTTAATTTAACGTATTTGATTTTTTTTATTCTGTTTAAATTTCATTTCTCTGTTATGTTCGAATATATTTATTTTTTTAATCTGACATTATTTTATATTTAAACTTAATATATTTTTAAACTTATCATCAATATTACTTTAATTTATAATATGTTATTATTTGGATTTATCATAAACAAAATTTAAATTTATCGTGTGTGTTATTTTCAAACTTATTACGTTTTGTAATTAAAATTTGTCATGTATTTTGTTTTATGTAAATTGTATGCTCATTTATAAAATCCACTTGTATAGGCTTTTATGTGAAAGATGTTTTTAAAAATAATATTCTTTTACAATATTAGTACATGTATATATCATTATTTATTTTAGCATATAATTTCTCGATTCTAATTTTTTCTCCCATACTATTTCTATTTTTTTGAATTATTTTAAAACTTTTGCATTTATCTGTGTTAATTTGTTTCTTTTAATATTCTCAAATGTTAGTGCTAGAATTTACATAATAGGTGATATATGATTCGTATTCTTATATATGTTGTATTTTGTATTTGTATTTTATTGATACATTGTTGCACATTAGCTTACATTTAGCTTACGAATTTTTCTTTCGCAATATATATTGTCATCTCATTACGTTTTATTCGTCAAAAGATTACGTCTAATATTGTTTAAGTATCAAACTCGTTTTATTCAAAAAACTTTCAAAACAAAGCAAATGTTCGGTATTTGGAATCTTCGAAAGAATGGAGCCCTAACGTATTGGGTTTCAATTCTCATCGTTGAATCTAAATAATCGAGAATACCCCTTTTAATGAGGACATAAATAAAAGCTCATTCTCGGGAATTTGACGCGTTGTGTCCTAACGCATTGGGTATGACATATGGTTTTCTCAAGACGAGGATTTTTCTAACGAATAAAAATGAAGGCAATATTCGACATTTAGGAATTTTGTGAAATCGAGCCCTAACTTACTGGGTCTTGATTTTCTCAGTTAACCCAAATAATCGGATATCCTTCTCAAAATGCATAGGTTTTAAAAGTCAAGAGATAAACTTAATTTTGAGGATTTAAAACGTCGCACTCTAACTTACTGAGTGTGACGATTTATTTGAAATAAGTGAATCTCATCGCCCAATTCATTTTACTCAAGTTTTCTTTTCAAAGGATCGTGTTTTAAAATCTTTTCAAAATTTCGACATTAAGACATTAAACAATCGACTTGGTACCAATTTTGGGCGGCACGAGGGTGCTAACCCTTCCTCATGCGTAACCGACTCCCGAACCTGTTTTCTCAAAATTCGCAGACCCAAAATTATTTTCAAGGTGATCCGATCACACCTCAATAAAAGATCGATGGCGACTCCCCATTTCCATTTTCAAAATCGATCCCGTTTTTTTTCAAAAATCAAAAAAGTGGTTTCGACAAAAATATTTTAAATAAATAAGAGGTACATTCAGTATGGCTTTCGTAGATTGTAAAATTTTTGCTAAGTATGTAAGTACTATGACATCTTATATTTGAATCTGTTAAACCGAGTAGAGTATAAAGGATTATAGTATTTTTTTTGAATTTTTCAACTTCGAAGCTCAAAAAAATATCGATACAACATAGGGGTATTGATACTTAAGTGCAGGTATCGAGACACTAGTGCTAGTATCGATACTTTGGGCCCTGTTCTGCATAAAAAAGTTTCAAAAAGAATTTTTACTAAAACGTTTCACTCTGTTTTAAGTTGTACACTGAAAATATGTTAAAAACATGTTTGTAGGGTTAAAATATGCTCAGAAAAAGGTTCAGATAATTGAATTTAGCCAGAATTACTCTGGCACTCAAATGTGAAATTCCTATATTTGACTTGGTAATCGGGTCGGGTATAGTGGTGTTACACCATCATTAGCTGATGACGCGATGGAGAAAGATCGGTGGTGGATTAATCTGCCAGATTAAACTTCGGTGTTTGTTGCTTGATGATGGCCCCTATGATCTAGATTTTTTAAGGGACAAAGATGTTTTCTGATGGGCTCCTAATTCTTTTGTTTCTGATGCTTCAACTGAAGCTATTGAGCTCATCTTTTGGTTGAGTTATTTTTTTTTGGTGGGGTAACATTTTATCTTCCTTCACAACTTTTCAATTTTGGTTTTATTTTCTTTTTTTTTTATTGTATTGAGAATCATTCCACATCAAATAAAAGTTTAGCAGTTTTCCATAAAAAAAGTTAATTCATTTTAATAAATTATTTTAAATAAAAATTAAAAATTAAAAATTTAATTACATATTTAAAAAATATTAAAATAACATATGGAAGTGCATATGAGTAAAGGTGCTCATGGGCTAGGCTGAATTACTTTAGGTTTGGGTCTGGGCATAATATTAACACACTTTATGCTTCTCCAAGCCCAGCCCGACCTAAATAGGGGCTTAAAATTTTTCCCAAGCCAGCCCATATTTGTAAATGGCTAACCCAAGTCTATTTTAGGCTAGTATATTATTTAAAAAAAGTAAAAATATATATATTTATATTATTTTTAATTAATATTTAATAATTATATATATTTTTATTTATTAAACTTTTATATATAGTCATCTTAACATTTTTTTGATGTTTACATTATAGTAGTATATAGTATAGATTTATAATATAAGACATTACAAACTTTTAAAAAATGGGTCAAACTCGAGCCTTAAATGTTTAAGCCAAAGCCCAGTCTAATTCTAAACGGACCAAACCCATTTTTCAGACTTAATAATTTTACTTAAACCCTCTCAAATTTCTAGTGGACCTTAAGCTTGTATAAATAACACGACCCACAAACATGATGGCAATTATATGTTGGTTGGAACTTTGTTCATAATTTTATACAAAACATATTAAGTCATTATACATATTAAAATACATAGAATAATTTTTAGAAAGTATATTAAATCATTATATACGTAGAATAAGTCAAAGTGACTAATTTAATTACATCTTGGCAATACCTTATTTTCCCTAAAAAAATTCAACGAAGAAGTAAAAGAGGAGATTGAGGAATTTTGTTTTTGGCGTTGATACGTGAACATGCCAAACAACTATGGGTTTTTCTTTTCTTTTTTTCTTACTATAAAGACAGTGATGGAAATACTTAAGAAAATAACAAAATGTAAACATGAGGTGGGAAGGAAAATGAGAGACCAAGAAAAACAAGCTTCTGTTGATATTATTATTTTGGTGAAACCAAACTAATCTTATAAAAATTAATTTTCTCATTGTTTTTCACAAAAAAAAAATGAATTTTTTCATCGATGTGTAATATGACGTTGATTTTATTATTGGTGTTGTTTTGTTCTTTTATAGAAAAATTATATTTAAATATGTAGAAGTTTTCACACCGGTCCGCATCTTAGATTTTTAAGGATAAATTACATCATTAGTTACTAAATTATGGGTAAATTTATGTTTTAGTCACTTAATTAAAAAAAGTTACAATTTTATCACTGAATTATTTGAAAGTTTTCTTTTAAGTCATTGAACTATTAAAATTGATGATATATGGCTTTCTTTGTTCACACTGTCTATATCAATTGAAAGCTCTTTTTCTCTTTCTCTTCTACAGTTTAGTTTTTCATTAAACAACTTTAGGTATTACGATTTTACGAACCAAAATTAAAACATCTATTTTCTTCAATCTCTGACCATAGCCATCAAATCAACTTGGATCTAAGATATATTTTTCTACTCATCAATAGTTACTAACCCATTGTACTGATCGTCGAATTGTTGCTTGAAGCTCATTGGTGGAACTTAAAAATATAAAAATTTACCCATAATTTAGTGACTAATGATGTAGTTTACCCAATATTTAATTTTGTTTAATCGTTTTAAAGTTAAATTTCTGAGAAGAAGCGTTATTATGTGGTTAACTATTTAGATATTGAAAGAATATAGTATTTTAATTGTGTTTAAATAATAAAATAACAAGGGCAATGAAATTAAAAAGAAAAGAGAACACTAAATAGATCAAACTTTACGCCAACTTACTTGGTAAGCAGTTATTGATATAAAAGAGTGAGTTTGGAAGTCATATTTCTCCTCCAAAAGAATCTGCCGTTGGCTTCAGCCCAAAAATCAGTTTTGCAGCGGCCAAACATGGCCTACAAGATATCCTCGGTGCTTTTTAGACTAGTCCTACTGCTATCGTTTTCTCTACTCTTGCCTCCATCTTCACCAACAAACACTCACTTAATCGGTAAGTTGAACTCAAACTATATATATGTTTCTTATATATCATCTCTTTTCTTTTTCTGGGTTTATAATTGCAGTGCAGAAGATCAATGAAGTGATACGTAGGGATTTAATCGGAGCAAAACCACCTCCAAATGATCATCATCCAGGTGGAGGGCAGAATGGTCGTTAATAATGGTTGTTGTTATTATTATTTTGGTTTTTTATAATTGCGGTCATGGGTTGATTAGGATTAAATCCAATATTTTATACTTATAATATAATATTATTAAGATGTTGTTGGTGTAAATACTTGTTATTAGATCCCATAATATTGCAATCCTGCTTAAAACATTATATATTTTAGATAATTTCAGTACCTTAATCTTTTATGTAATATATATTTGTATTTATTTGTATATTATAGCATTTTTAAATATGTATTTTATTTTATTTTTTGATATTTATGATTATATAAGCCCATAAAAGTAGCATGGAGCTCTTATACTTATAGTCAGATTGCATATTGCCCAATCTACTAAAAAATATATAAATTAGTCTCTATACATTAGGCTAAAAAGTAAATTGGTTATTTTTATTAATAATTTCATCTATTTTTACAATTAAACACTGATGTGGCTGACAAAATAACCAAACAATAAAAATTGATAAAATTTTTAATAGAAGAATTATTTTACACTCTAATATACTTATATTTTAAATAAAGAAAAAAAATCTAACTTTTAATATAATAATCTCTATAATACTTTTACCGTAATTACAAATTCAATATTAGTATTTGTATATGTGCGAGTACAGGCCTTTCTGATTAGGTGGCATTAATCTAACATATGTAGTTTTTATGTTTGGCATTAATCTAATATATATTATATTTTTGAGGTTAATAATTAGATTAATGTTTTATATTTCCGGTTAATAATTAATTTTAATCATTACGTTATAATATAATTGAGGTTAATATTATATATCTTGACGGTTTTTGATTCGTTATACAAAATCAGAAGGTTAGAGTTCGGGATTTAATTACAGACGAGAAAAGTTATAATAATTTTATAACACTTTAATTCAAGAAAGATATAAGTTTAAATTTCTGTATTTAAATATGATTAATAAAAATTAAACTGATTTTTTGGTTAAATATGTCATAAGTTTTTGTACTCTTCACAAATTTGAAATTTAGTTTTTATACTTTTATTTCCAGAAATTTAGTCGCTTTTCAATTTTCAAAATTCAAGTCCAATTGCTAACATTATTTTTTTTTGTTAAATTTGTTGGTGTGACATTTGAATTAATAAACAAAATACTCATTTGGTAGTCATGTAATAAAAAAAGATATAGTAATATACCTAAATCTAACAAAATAATTTTAATAGTATTAATGGTTAGATCTAAATTTAAAAATCTAAAAAGTAGAAAGACTAATTTTTAAAAATAATAGTACAATGACTAAATTTTAATTTACAGAACTTATGACATTTTTTTAACATATTATAATAACAAGGTAAAGTCTGAACAACAAATGTGACCAATATAACTCAAAGTCAGGCCACACTTAAGGTAATAAATACCGTTTGACCATCATAACATCACATAGGTTCAAGAAAAAACATTTTTAATTCCCAATTTAATTTGAAGAAAAGCATTCAGTCATTAAAAACAATCCACGGGATAGTTTCTCGGTAATTTGGGAAAAAGTCTAATTAATTAACTTGGAATTGTAAAAATTAATTGAGTATTTTATAAAAACCAAATTATGGTTGTGAAAATATTGGGTAATATAAATTTATAAATAGATAATATAAAATTTAAATGTGATTTTCATTGAAATGATAAAATTATATTAGTGGAAGTGTCATAATTTGAGTTAAAATCTTATTATTCTAATTATATGTACTTATTTTTCTAAATTTATTAAAATATAAAAAATTCTGAAAATAATATTTTTTTTAATTTATAAAAAATTGCTTTTGGTAATTTCCTAACTGCATAATGACAGAATTTGCCCTTAACGTTTATTATATTTTACAATGTTCTGCTTATCGTTTCTTTTTTTCTAACAAAGCTATATTCTTATTGTATCATTTTTTGTCAAGTAAAGTAAAAATGGATGGACATCGTTAATCAACTAACAGTCAACATTTTTGTTGAACATGAGATACAATCTTAGCGGATGATTATGCTTATGTGGCATGACACGTTAGTGATTTTTATAACATGGAAAAATTCAAAAAAATTAATTATAAAAAATTATGAAATTAAAAAAAAAAAGGTTTTTATCAAACTTTAGAAAATGAAGGCAACACCAGAAATAATAAATGAACGGCACAGGGGTTAAAGTGAACCCTAAGAGAGAGTGGTTTTTTTACTACCAGTTTTACTTGTTAAAGCTATACCAAGAAAAGAGACATTTTGCATGGAACAATGTGTATGACTTACGAATTACAGCCCGATCCCTCCCTTCTTTTATCTTTTCTTATAGAATAGGATATTAAACAGGTTACGAGTTCATCCCACAACCTTAAAAATTAGTCCGACGCTCTTAATCAATAGGCCAAATAATTCCTTCTTTTATTTTTGTATTGCTTTTATGATTGGACCGATGCATTGTATTAATTTATTAATGATTAAAATATGCTATACAAGTTTCATACTATTTGTAAATTTGAATTTTAATCTTTATATCATCATCCTTTTGAAATGAAAAAGAATATTTCTTTTATAACCATATCACTTAAAAACGATATTTTAATAAACTTGAATTTAACAATCAAATTTTAACAATGTTAACAATTAAACTTAATTTTTCTTTAATTTAAAAATTAAAAAATTAAATTCTTGAAAATAATAAATAAAATAATTAAATTTTAAATTTATAAAAAATGGTATAGGGTATTATACCCTTTTTAAACCATTTATTATTTTATAATGGAAGATTAAATGTATTTTTTTATTCTATTAAATCTAAATGAATTCACGTGGTCTTGTTAAAATAAAACTAAAAAAAGAGAGAGAGGCATCTTACAACTTATTTCGATCATTATTCTAAATTTACTACAATATCCAGTTTTCATTGTCATTGTCTCCTGCCGAAGATGGCACCAACCGACACTATCCAATTTTAGCTTGTTGCTCAACACTTATGCTATGTTTGGTTAAAAGCAATAGCCAACACTTCACTGTGCTGCATAAAGTAGTTATTTGGTTCATCGAATTTTTAAAATACCAAAAGATTGATTCTGAGATTATTTTGTAACATTATTGAATAGCTGTTTAATAATTATATGATTTAATAAATTTTTATTTTTTTTAAATATAAAAAGTTGTTTTTCTGTTGCAGTGGTAAAGGAAGTGGGCACTTCTTCAAGCATATCTCAATCATTTCCTATTTTTCAACCGCTACCATTTCTTTTAAAGATGTTGCTGCTTCTTCCGTTGAACCACCGCTGGTAAGTGTTGTCTTGTCAATGAATGACGTTGAGGAATGCTTCTTCTTTCTCCCTATTTTACTTCTACTTTCTTCTCCTTACCCACATTTATCACTTCTCACCATTGCCACTATGATCATCTAACATTTTCTTCGGCATTAGTCTATCGATCCAAAACTACCAATCATCTTCAAATCTATAGGATTAGATTTCTCAAAAGACCCCTAAAAAATTGTGAGGCCACTCCCAAATATTTAGAATTTCTGTGCTTCAACCGCCTAATCCCTCTGTCTATATGGTTTGATTTTGAGATGTTTTTCTACTTTTGAGCTCAGTGATGGTAGTTCAACGAAGCAACAACGACATCTTTAAAGGAGGCAATGGCTAGGGTTTTTAGGTTAAAAGGGGGAAGATAAAGAAAAGGAGAGGAGATAGAAAAAATAAAGTGGAAAAGAAAAAAATAATAAGAAATTTTAAATTTTTTTTTAAAAATGGATTTAACAATTAAGTGATCAGTTTTATCAATTTCTTTAACAAAAGTGACCAAATTAACAAAAAAAAAAAATTGGGGTGACGAAAGTATGAACGACCTAATTTTAAAGTGACTGATAGGGTAATTTACCCTAATTTTTTTTTGTTTTTAATTAAATATTGTTATAAATTATATTGAATTTTTAATAAATAGTTTATCATAAAATTTTTTTATTTTATTAATAAATATAATTTAGTTTAAAAACTTTATTTGATATTAAATAATAGAATATTAATTATTGACAAAAGATAAAATTGCTTTTTTGAATTTATTCCTTAATTTATAAATTATTTTACTCAATCAAATAATGCAATATTATTACATCTCTATTTCATTCTTATCAAATGGATATTTTATTCCAACTGTATTCTTAGAAGCAATGAATAAATGATGCAACAATTTCTTGCACTAACAATTTTTCCTTTAATTTATTTATTAGTTTTTAAATTAATATTGTTCAAATCTTTTTTGAAACTCAACTTTTTATTTTAAAATGAAAATGGAGTAGCCACTACTCCTTTTTTATTAGGTGTGATTGGATCTCCTCGAAACTTAATCATTTTAATAAAAAGGTTAGATTTACAAAAACGACAATTTTTGGCTTACAAAATCTAGGAAATGGGTTCGGGAGTCGGTTACGTATGAGGAAGGATTAGCTCCCTCATAATGCTCAAAACCGGTACCTAGTTGATTACTTGATGTCTTAGTGTCAAGAATTGAGGATTCAAAGAAAATTTAAAGTACGAATCACTTTTTGCATGATATTATTTGATCAAAATAACGCTAACTACATTGAATTTTATGGAAAATGTCTTCTTATTTCGAGTTAATCAAGAAGAAAAAATTATGCCCTGTAAGTTAGGGCACGATGTCTCAAATCCTCGAAAACAAGAATAATTGTCTTTTAATTATTACTTAAGTTCTATGTGTCTTGAATTTTAAAGGAATGTTTGATTATTTCAATTCAAGGAGAAAGTCGTACCCCGTAAGTTAGGGCGCGATTTCTCGAATCCCCTAATTAAAGAACATCATCTCGGTTCTAATTATTTCCCATGTGTTGGGTAAAAGCGAATATAACATTTAATGCGATGTGTAATTAATTTATTTGGGCATAGTACAAAAATAGATAAATATATTTAAACATGTTACGTAGTATAGTGTGGAAAAATAAAATAAAATACTTATGTGAGTGAAAAAATGAAATGATGATATTAGAATAATATATATATAAAAAATAACCATGCGAGTAAATAATAATGCAACTATAATAATAGAAACATTAATTCATAATAATAGCAATAGTCATGACAAGATTACTACCATAATACCAATATAACTAATAATAATAACACCTAAGGATATAAAAAAATAAAAATACATAGTTAAAAAAAAGAAAATGTAAATAACATAAATTTTAAGTGCTGAAATAAAAAAAAGTAAATAAAGGGGCGAAGTTAAATAAATGAAAGATTAAATTGAAATTTAAACGGAATTTAAAGTATGAATTGTAAAACAAAAAAAGCAAAATAAAGGACTAAATTAGAAAATGCAAAAATTAACAAGAACCAAAAAGGAAATTATCCCGACCATATTACACCTGACATTCCCTATTCGGGTCAACAGTGTGTAACAACCCGATTTTGACCCTATTTAGAACAATGGTTTCGGGACCACGAATTCGAGTTATAAAAATATTTTAAAAATTATTTTCTGTGTTTATTATGTGTGAATTTGAGTGTGCTAAATTTTCGATTAAAAATTTCATCGTTTGGATGTCCGATTTAATAAAAGGACTAAATCGCATAAAATGTAAAAATGGCTTTCTAATTGTTAAAGGTGTTTAATGGCTATTAAATGAAAATGTGGGGCACTTGCATGCCAATTATACCATTTATATTAGTGGTGGACAATATTGGACAAGGTTAGGTGAATTTTTATATTATGTTATTAAGGTTAAACTGGTAAAAAGTATAATAATATGTAATTAAATAAAAACAAACATAAAATAGTCATGCAATTGTGTTCATCTTAGCTGAATGTTGAAAGAAAAAGAAAATAAAAGAAAAGAGATTTATTAGGTTCGGCTTGTCTAAGTTCAATTAAGGTATGTATTTAGCTCGGTTTTTGATGATTTTTACGTTTTTGAGATCGTTGCTACGTAAACTAGCAAGGCCGTGTTTCAATTTTTGAATTTGATGATGATTTTGTGTTTTGTCATTGTTAAAAGCTTTATGAATCTTGTGTTTGATGATAGAAAATAAATATATGTTGTTAGATTAATATGTTTTGTATTTGAATTTTTGGTGAATTTAAGTAATTTGGGCTAAATTATAAAAATAATAAATTGAGGGACTAAAATGTGAAATAAATGAAATGTGAGGACTTATACAAGCTTAGTGAATATTCGGCCAAGTATGGTGTGATGAAATTTTGTTTATTTTGTATTTTGTGAAATAGGGACTAATTTGTAAAAATGTGAAATGTTAGGGGAAGAGTGTAATTTTTCTATATATGTGTTTTTGGATGAACTTAATTTAATATGTGATTAAATAAGTTTAAATGTTACTAATTTAGATCAAGAAAAAGGGAAAACGAAATAGGATCGAGGGAAATCCAAAGTTGTTGAATAGTCATCTCGGTTCATTCGTCTTCGTCCGAGGTAAGTCTATAAGCACATAAAAGTTGTTAAATTTAAATACTTGTGAATTTTAAATGCTGAATTGAATTTATGTGTATTTATATGGGATAGCCGAAAGTATATGTATATAGAAACAATGTGTATAATTTGGATTTGATCGAAATACGACGTACGAAAGTCCTGAGTGAACCAAAGGAATTTCGATAAGCATTATTGTATAAGACCCTATGTTGGACACTGGCATCAACTTATAATTGTGAGTAAGGCCCTGTGTGGGACAACAACATCGCTATTTGAGTACATGTAAGACCACGTGTAGGGCGTTGGTATTGTACGATAAACATGATTATTCGAGCATCCTATTCAGTTCCGATTGGTTCAGTGGGCATTATTATGTTGTGATTGAATGTGAAATCGAGCTAAAAATGTCAGGTAAGTGCTAAGTTCAATGTTAATGAAAATAAGGTAAGCTTAGTATTTGAAATGATGATATAAATTATGCATGTTATATAGAGAATAATATGTATTTATATGAATGCTCATATTCAGCCAAATAAGGTATTTGTGATATTTTAAAAGTGAGAGTTATGTGTGTTTATGAGTATATGTGCATTCGGCCAAGTGATGTTTAATTGCTAATATATATTTGTGAAGTTATATGAATTGGGTACTATGATAAATGTATATGTGAATAAGGGTTGCTTGATTCGGCTTAGTTAAATTACATTATAAATGTTTTTTTATATGATTTTTTTGCTTATGACTTACTAAGCTATTCAAGCTTACTGTATGTCTGTTTATTTGTTGTTTTATAGATTTTGGAGTCAAGTTACGAGCTCGGGGATCGTCAGGGTAATCAGTCATACTATCGATCACTATTTTGGTATTTTAAAAGTTGAACTTTACTCTCACGGCATGTATAGGCTAGCTTGTGTTTGGGTTAGTTTTGAATTTGTAAATAGCAAGCCATGTGAAAATGGCTAGATATGATGCCTAAGTTGATGCAAATTTCGGTCATGATGTAAATATACGTGTGATGCGTTTGGTACATTGTTAATGGCTGTGTAATTTAGTTAGGGTTTAAGCCTATTTTGAAAGCAATATATATATTATAGGTATATGACGTATTTGATATATGCATGATGATATAGTCTTGAAAGTTGGCATGTTTAAATTTGACTATTAAACTTAGAAAAATTGTAAAGGATAGTTAAGTGGGTAGTGCATGAATTGGTCAGTTTTACAATTGAAATTTGATCATTTAGAAATTCTTGTATGTATTCATATAATTTTTTTCCATTTTGCCATGTGGTATGGTTCAACTTAAATTTATATGTACGTGTAACAAGCTCGTAAATAATTTATATTGATATTAATTAATGTTATGAATTGATATGGTAATTGTGGTTTAATTATGCGCAAATGGGTAAATTTATATAATGAATGTGTTGATGTAAGTTGAGTATATGGAATAATATATAATCGATGTTTATTTAGGTGTTCAAATGCCTTATTATTTATCCACAAGTTTTGGCTAATGGGATTATTATATATATGTATTATGATATAATGTTTTATAATAGTAAGATATGTTTGGTTAGTAGATTAAATGGTACACATGTATGATTATTATATCTTTATAACATATGGCTTGAATTTGGTTTTTGTGAGTTAGTTAGATTAAACATTGATGTGTTTTGGTTGTGGATTGTTAACAATGGTAGTTTAATCATGTGGATAATTGTTTAATTATGTATAATATTGATATTGGTTCGTATATGAATATTCATCGCTTATGATTATATACTATAAAGATTGATTTATATAGGGATATAAGTTGCAGAATTTGACTTGTGAAATAATGTATATTAGTTGAGTCAAGTAGATGATTAAATAAATAGTATTGATGTGTTTAAATTTTTTTAAAGCATGAATTGTTTATGTATTATAAGTAGTAAAGCATGCTTGGATTTTAGTTAGTTAAGTGATCCATTTGTGCGAATGTGATTATTAATATTGGCTGCTAGTTACTATTCGAATTTAAAAATTTCTCGTGATTGAGTTATTAAAATTTGTGCATAATTTGAATTGAAAGGTTTTTTTTAGTTGAGTTTATGGTCGGTAATGCCTCGTAACCCTGATCTGGTGATGGATACGGGTTTGGGGTGTTACATTTGATTGGTATCAGAGCTACGGTTTAGTCGATTCTAGGAATAATGTAGCGCGTGTGAGTCTAGCTATACATGCCATAATTTTTATACTGCAATAGTATGATGATTCCTGACCTTGAAAATGTGTTTTCATATGGTAAATGGATCCTAATCTCGATCTAGCCGTAGCTGATGATGTCGAGAGTATAGCGCCTGCTCCTGTGTAAGGGACAACGCCGGTTGATTCTTAATCGAGTTTGAGTACCCAAGAGGGTGGGGCTAAACAAGCTTTTTACCAAATGATGAACGATTGGTTTACTTAGTAAATCCGGACTAATCCGGCAGCACAACAACCTCCACCCCCGACTAATCCACCTCTGATACCTGTGGTACCTTAAATGAATGATCCGATGAGATTAAATAAGCTTACAGTTGATGACGATGCTGAGTGGGTTGAATTTTGGCTCGAAAATACTATCTGTGTGTTTGATGGATTATCTTGTACACATGATGAGTGTATTAAATGTATTGTATCATTGCTTCAAGACACCGCATATCATTGGTGGAATACACTAGTATTGGTAGTTTCGAAAGAATGGGCGACCTGGGAATTCTTTCAGATAGAGTTTCTCAAGAAATATATCAGTCAGAGATTTATTAACTAGAAACGCAAAGAATTCCTCGAGTTGAAACAGGGTCGTATGACCGTAACAGAATATGAGTGGGAGTTTGTGAGACTTAGCCATTATGCTCGAGAGTGTGTTTCGACTGACGCAATTATGTGTAAAAGATTCGAAGACGGGCTGAACGAAGATATTAAAATGCTTGTGGGCATACTTGAAATAAAAGAATTCGTAGTACTTGTCGAGCGAGCTTACAAAGCCGAAGAGCTTGGGAAAGAGAAAAGAAAAGCTGATTTTGAATCCATAGATTTTCATAAGAGATCATCGAGTAAGACCTTTCAGTCAGCCTCGAAGAAATTCAGGGATGGTTTTAGCCGATCTAAGGCTACTGCAGGCTTCTCCAGACGTGATGAAGACCGACCTCCAGTGAGTTCACGAGCTACTTCGATTGCTAGTGTTGGCAATGTTCAACCAAATAGGCCCGAGTATAGGGAATGTGGTAAACGACATCCCGGAGACTGTAAACCACGTTATCGATCTTGTTTCAAATGTGGATTGATGGATCATTTCATCCGCGAATGTCCGATGTTAGCTAAGTAGAATACAATACAGAGTGCGAGACAGAGTAATGCGCCAGTGCGAGGTAGACCACCCAGACATATGGGTAATGTGAGTGGCAGTCAGAGAGGAACTAAAGATATAGCAGTCAGATCTGAGGCTCGCGCACCTGCCAGAGCCTATGCTATACGCACACAAGAGAAGGCTTCATCTCCAGATGTTATTACCGGTACATTCACTCTCTATGATAGTAGTGTAGTTGCATTGATTGATCCTGGTTCGACTCATTCATATGTGTGTGAAACTTTAGTATCCAGTAAGACTTTGCCTATTGAGTCTACTGAGTTTGTAATTAAAGTATCGAACCCCCTAGGCCGGTGTGCTTTGTTTTACAAAGTGTGCAAGAATTGTTCGCTGATGATTCGAGATTCATGTTTTCCAGTTAATTTGATACTATTACCATTCGACGAGTTTGATATAATTTTGGGTATGGACTGGTTAACTGTGCACGATGCTGTTGTAAACTGTAAACGAAAGACTATTGATTTGTGGTGCCAGAATGATGAGATTATTCAGATTGAATCTAATGATCTGAATGGGTTACCGACAGTGATATCCTCGATGTTAACTCAGCAGTATATGAGAAAGGGTTGCGAAGTTTACTTTGCATATGTATTTGATAGTAAAGTGACCGAAAAGAAGATTGAATCAGTACCAGTTGTGTGTGAATATCCAGACGTATTTCCTGAAGAATTACCGTGTTTGCCACCGATTTGAGAGGTAGAGTTTGGGATTGAGTTAGTGCCGGGGACGACTCCAATTTTGATATAATTTTGGGTATAGACTGGTTAACCGTGCACGATGCTGTTGTAAACTGTAAACGAAAGATTATTGATTTGTGGTGCCAGAATGATGAGATTATTCAGATTGAATCTAATGATCTGAATGGGTTACCGACAGTGATATCCTCGATGTTAACTCAGCAGTATATGAGAAAGGGTTGCGAAGTTTACTTTGCATATGTATTTGATAGTAAAGTGACCGAAAAGAAGATTGAATCAGTACCAGTTGTGTGTGAATATCCAGACGTATTTCCTGAAGAATTACCGTGTTTACCACCGATTTGAGAGGTAGAGTTTGGGATTGAGTTAGTGCCGGGGACGACTCCAATTTTGATAGCTCCATATAGAATGGCACCGACCGAATTAAAAGAATTGAAAGCTTAGTTGCAAGAGTTGGCAGATAAATGTTTCACGCGATCGAGTAGCTCGCATTGGGGAGCACCAGTTCTGTTTGTGAAAAAGAAAGATGGAACTATGAGAGTGTGCTCGACTATCGACAACTCAACAAGGTGACCATAAAGAATAAATATCCATTGCCACGGATAGACAACTTTTTTGATCAGTTGAAAAGGGCTACACTGTTCTCGAAGATAGATTTGAGATCTGGCTACTATCAGTTGCGAGTTAAAGACTCTGATGTACCGAAGACTGCTTTCCAAACGAGGTACGGACACTATGAGTTTCTGATTATGCCTTTCGGACTTACTAATGCACCTACCATTTTTATGGATTTGATGAACTGGATCTTCAGATAGTATTTAGATCGGTTTGTAGTTGTGTTTGTACAAGCTGAATTTCACCCGGGGCCGTACAATAAAAACACCCATTTTACAACAAACCAAACCTCAGCCCAAAACCCAAAATACAAAACATTCCAAATATTACAAACCCAAATCAGTTGACCCAAATTACACCCTGGCCCAACAAGGAAAACTTAACCCGAAACCCAATTGGCCTAAGTACCCAAACCCTAAATTTGACCCAAGAAGATTAGTCAAACTAGGGTTTCAGCTTTTCTAAAACCCTAGTACCGCCGCCGTCGCGTTAGTGCAAGTGGCACACCTGCCATCGCCACTCCTAGCCTCTGCTACCACCGACTCTTTTACCACCGTCATTGACTCTAGAGGCACCTCACAGAACAGCAAGCAAAACTTGCAAACAACAGTGGCAAGAACAGTAGATATCATAAAAATATATTGTAAAAACGGCTATAAAGGCCGATGGCTTGTAATATTCAGGGTTTTTTTGAAAAAATAGAAAAAAAGTCAGAGGTGATTCTATTTTTGTGTGTTCGAATCTCTTTTTTTGCTTTTATTTTCTGTTTTATTTTTTATCTTTTATACTAAATAACAAAAAAACAAAAACAAAAGCCTTACCTGCGCCGCACCGGAGAGGGGGGAAGGCGAACGAATTCCTCCTCTACTTTTCAGGTTTGGCTCAACTTTCAAAGGATTCGACATTGATTTTGCACGATTTTAGGGGTGACCGGCTTTTGACCCTGTTCGAAACGGGGGAAAGAGTTGTAACAGCCCAACTTTGACCCTATTCAGAACGGTGATTTTGGGACCACGAATCTGAGTCTGAAAAATATTTTAAAAATTATTTTCTGTGTTTACTATGTGTGAATTTGTGTGTGCTAAATTTTTGTTTAAAAAATTCGTCATTTGTATGCCCGATTTAATAAAATGACTAAATCACATAAAATGTAAAAACATCATTCTAATTGTTAAAGGTGTTTAATGGTTATTAAATGAAAATGTGGGGCACTTGCATGTCAATTATACCATTTATATTAGTGTTGGATAATATCGGACAAGGTTAGGTGAATTTTTATATTATGTTATTAAGGTTAAAATGGTAAAAAGTATAATAATATGTAATTAAATAAAAACAAACATAAAATAGCCATGCAATTGTGTTCATCTTAGCCAAATGTTGAAAGAAAAAGAAAAGAAAAGAGAGTTATTAGGTTCGGCCTTGTCTAAGTTCAATTAAGGTATGTATTTAGCTCGATTTTTGATGATTTTTACGTTTTTGAGATCGTTGCTATGTAAACTAGCAAGCCCATGTTTCAATTTTTGAATTTGATGATGATTTTGTGTTTTGTCATTGTTGAAAGCTTGATGAATCTTGTGTTTGATGATAGAAAATAAATATTTGTTGTTAGATTAATATGTTTTGTATTTGAATTTTTGGTGAATTTGAGTAATTTGGGCTAAATTGTGATATAATAAATTGAGGGACTAAAATGTCAAATAAATGAAATGTGAGGACTTAAGTAAGTTTAGTGAATATTCGGCCAAGTATGGTGTGATGAAATTTTGTTTATTTTGTATTTTGTGAAATAGGGACTAATTTGTAAAAATGTGAAATGTTAGGGGAAAAAGTGTAATTTTTCTATATATGTGTTTTTGGATGAATTTAATTGAATATGTGATTAAATAAGTTTAAATGTTACTAATTTAGATCAAGAAAAGGGGAAAACAGAATTGGATCGAGGGATATCCAAAGTTGTTGAATAGTCGTCCCGGTTCATTCGTCTTCGTCCGAGGTAAGTCTATAAGCACATAAAAGTTGTAAAATTTAAATACTTGTGAATTTTAAATGCTGAATTGAATTTATGTGTATTTATATGGGATAGCCGAAAGTATATGTATATAGAAACAATGTGTATAATTTGGATTTGACCGAAATACGACGTACGAAAGTCCTAAGTGAACCAAAGGAATTTCGATAAGTGTTATTGTGTAAGACCCTGTGTGGGACAGTGGCATCGCTATGTCATTACATGTAAGACCACGTGTGGGATGTTGGTATTGTACGATAAACATGATTATTCGAGCATCCTATTCAGTTCCGATTGGTTCAATGGGCATTATTATGTTGTGATTGAATGTGAAATCGAGCTAAAAAGGTCAGGTAAGTGCTAAGTTCAATGTTAATGAAAATAAGGTAAGCTTAGTATTTGAAATGATGATATAAATTATGTATGTTATATAGAGAATAATATGTATTTATATGAATGCTCATATTTAGCCAAATAAGGCATTTTGTGATATTTTAAAAGTGAGAGTTATGTGTGTTTATGAGTATATACGCATTCGGCCAAGTGATGTTTAATTGCTAATATATTTTTTGAAGTTATATGAATTGGATACTATGATAAATGTATATGTGAATAAGGGCTGCTTGATTCAGTTTAGTTAAATGAGATTATAAATTTTTTTAAATGATTTTTTTGCTTATGACTTACTAAGCTATTCAAGCTTACTGTACGTCTGTTTATTCGTTGTTTTATAGATTTTGGAGTCAAGTTACGAGCTTGGGGATCGTCAGGGTAATCAGTCATACTATCGATCACTATTTTGGTATTTTAAAAGTTGAACTTTACTCTCATGGCATGTATAGGCTAGCTTGTGTTTGGGTTAGTTTTGAATTTGTAAATAGCAAGCCATGTGAAAATGGCTAGATATGATGCCTAAGTTGATGCAAATTTCGGTCATGATGTAAATATACGTGTGATGCGTTTGGTACATTGTTAATGGCTGTGTAATTTAGTTAGGGTTTAAGCCTATTTCAAAAGCAATATATATTACAAGTATATGACGTATTTGATATATGCATGATGATATAGTCTTGAAAGTTGGCATGTTTAAATTTGACTATTAAACTTAGAAAAATGGTAAAGGATAGTTAAGTGGGTAGTGCATGAATTGGTTAGTTTTACAATTAAAATTTGATCATTTAGAAATGCTTATGTGTATTTGTATAATTTTTTCCATTTTTCCATGTGGTATGGTTCAACTTAAATTTATATGTACGTGTAACAAGCTTGTAAATAATTTATATTGATATTAATTAATGTTATAAATTGATATGGTAATTGTGGTTTAATTATGCGCAAATGGGTAAATTTATATAATGAATGTGTTGATGTAAGTTGAGTATATGGAATAATATATAATCGATGTTTATTTAGGTGTTCAAATGCCTTATTATTTATCCACAAGTTTCAGCTAATGGGACTATTATATATTTATGTATTATGATATAATGTTTTATAATAGTAAGATATGTTTGGTTAGTAGATTAAATGGTACACATGTATGATTATTATATCTTTATAACATATGGGTTGAATTTGGTTTTTGTGAGTTAGTTAGATTAAACATTGATGTGTTTTGGTTGTGGATTGTTAAAAATGGTAGTTTAATCATGTGGATAATTGTTTAATTATGTATAATATTGATATTGGTTCGTATATACTCATAAATAATTTATATTGATATTAATTAATGTTATAAATTGATATGATAATTGTGGTTTAATTATGCGCAAATGGGTAAATTTATATAATGAATGTGTTGATGTAAGTTGAGTATATGGAATAATATATAATCGATGTTTATTTAAGTGTTCAAATGCCTTATTATTTATCCACAAGTTTCAGCTAATGGGATTATTATATATATGTATTATGATATAATGTTTTATAATAGTAAGATATGTTTGGTTAGTAGATTAAATGGTACACATGTATGATTATTATATCTTTATAACATATGGGTTGAATTTGGTTTTTGTGAGTTAGTTAGATTAAACATTGATGTGTTTTGGTTGTGGATTGTTAAAAATGATAGTTTAATCATGTGGATAATTGTTTAATTATGTATAATATTGATATTGGTTCGTATATGAATATTCATCGCTTATGATTATATGTTATAAAGATTGATTTATATAGGGATATAAGTTGCAGAATTTGACTTGTGAAATAATGTATATTAGTTGAGTCAAGTAGATGATTAAATAAATAGTATTGATGTGTTTAAATTTTTTTTAAACCATGAATTCTTTATGTATTATAAGTAGTAAAGCATGCTTGGATTTTAGTTAGTTAAGTGATCCATTTGTGCGAATGTGATTATTAATATTGGTTGCTAGTTACTATTCGAATTTAAAAATTTCTCGTGATTGAGTTTTTAAAATTTGTGCATAATTTGAGTTGAAAGGTTTTTTTTAGTTGAGTTTTTGGTCGGTAATGCCTCGTAACCCTAAGCTGGACGCGTTTTGCCTTTCTCTCTCTTGGATAAGTTTTTTTAGGGTTTTTAAGTTTAGAGTTTATTTTTTGGTATTTTACAATTTTTGTTTTTTGGGTTTTGAGGCTTTATGTTTTTTTTTAAGATTTAGTGTTTTTATGAGTTTATGGATTTTTAGGCTTTAAGGTTTTTACCAAGTTTAAGGATTTGAGGTAGACACTATGAAAATTCAAAGATAGATTTGAGTTGTCGATGATGTGATAATGCTTGAGACACACACAGTACATATGTCGTGCTAGCGTGTGACCATTACCTTAGAAGCTCATCCTATAGAAGCCAGGTTTCGGGGTGGCGATGCTTTATACAGTCATAGGTTGAAGTGTATGTAAAGGTCCTAGTCGACAGCCGTTATATGGTCTATTGGGAAATGTGCCAATATTGTAATAAACATATAACTATTTTCTATTTATTTGAATGATAAATAAATAAACAAATTTAATTTCACATTCTATTATGTCGTTTGTATTTATTTCTTTTATATTATGCATGCATAGCAAAATTGTGATAAGCAAATATTAGCACATTGATTGTCTAAGTTCAAACTGAAGATAAGTGGCTTTAAAAAGAACGTTTACATTGCGAGAAAGACAACTTACTTTAGTAGATAATCTAAGTGAGTTTGTAATCCCGTAAAAGAATCAAAGTGACTATTTGATTAAAATATTGAGAAGAATTATTATGTCGTCTACAATTTCGATTGGGGAGATGGCTAGTCTTGGCTATCGGAGCAGTTAACTCCACAAGTAGAGACATAGATGTATTCATTGGTAGAATGATACATTTGACTGGACCCAAGATGAATTAATTCACTTGTGACATTCATGGTGTGATTTACCTAAATCCTAAGTTAGTCACTGACCATGCATATGCAACTCATGTGCTTTGATATAAGTGGAGGCTTATGCTCTAAAGATGGTCGAGCCCATAGCTAGTATATTGGTTACATGACTTGCGTATGGCATGACTTTACTAGAAACAGTGGAATTCATAGTTTAATTAAAGAGTTAATGATATCCTCTCATTGGCATTGTGTGGATTGATAAATATAGAATGTGGTCATGGGTTACTTGTTCTCGAACAAGCAATTTATCATAGTGATTTGTTAACAGTGATCATATTAATCATTAAGAAGACATAATGATGACAATGAGATAAAATAAGATTGTATTGAGTGAACATATTTAACTCAAAGGAATCAAGGATATCATATGACGGTAACACACACATGACGAGGTTATTGGACAAAGCAGTTGGATGAATTGCTTTCATAAAAAAGTATACAATAAGCAGTTTTAAATCATGGTACTTCTTGTGGACTGACTCCATGATTAAGTAATTGCGAATTATCGAAACGATGCTTTTGAACATAATTCAATCACTAGAGCCTAATTGTATATGTCCGATTGGTCCCTTCGCTAGCTCAACAAAAGCTTGATCAGACTGCATTTGAATGAAAAGAAAATTCTATGACTTTGGGAATAATTTAATTGAGTCGATTTATTTGACGTGAAATTAAATTAGGTAGTCGTAAGAATTGTTCAGCTAGAGAACTTGATTAAAGAATTTTCTTAAAAATTTAATTTGGAAAATCTAAGTGATTTTTGGAAAAATTAATTTTGATCAAGTAAAATTAAATTAATCAAATTAATTAAAATTAATATGATATTTTTTAAAATTAATTTTCAAGTTAGACAATTGGCCTAATGGGTATTGAACTTGAAAATTGGACCTAATATTGTAAGTTGGGACTGGGAACTCAAAATCGAAACCAAGACCCAAAAACTGGTCCAACCGGTGGCTAGACCGAACCGATCGGGTCGTCATTGACCCAGGACGAATCGACTCGGGGTGCCATAACGATGTCGCACTTGCATCATCGGACACAGCGGTTTCAGTGTTTGCAATGGCAACGTCCCGGTGGCTGATGGCGGTTGGTCATCAGTGGTTAAACAGTGGAAAGGTTACACTCTTACTGGGACTCTACCAGAGAATTTTATTTTAGGTTAATTATTTCAAAAATAATATTATTTTAATAGTTTGATATTAAATTTAATTTAATATCAAATCTATAAGGTTAGATTTATTAAAAGACCCCTAAAAAATTGCGAGGTCACTCCCAAATATTTAGAATTTTCGTGCTTCAACCTTCTAATATCGTTGTTAATATGGTCTAATTTTGATATGTCTTTCTACCTTTGAGCTCAGCAATAGTAGTTCAATGGAAGCAACAACGACATATTTAAGGAAGGTAGTGGCTAGGGTTTTTAGGTTAAAGGAGGAAGATGAAAAAAAAGAAGAGGAGATAGAAAAGAAAAGGAAAATAGAAAAAATAATAAGAAATTTTAATTTTTTTAAAAAATGGATTTAATGGTTAAGTGATCAGTTTTATCGATTTCTTTAACGACAGTGACCAAATTAACAAAGAAAAAAATTAAGGTGACGAAAGTATGAACGACCTAATTTTAAAGTAACTGACAAGGTAGTTTACCCTAATTTTTTTGTTTTCAATTAAATATTGTTATAAATTATATTGAATTTTTAATAAATAGTTTATGATAATAATTTTTATTTTATTGATAAATATAAATTAGTTTAAAAACTTTGTTGGATATGTATTGAGTGTTTTTTCGTTGTGCCTCATTGAAGGGGACAATCGAATATCTAGAAACATGGTTACTGTTCATGGAATTGATGTTCTTCGTAGACTCTATGCATGTAGGACACATGTATTGTTCTAGTCTGCCTGCTAGATTTTATGGCCTTGTCGTGTGAACTCCTAGGCACATGTGAACTGGAACCGCAAACTCTCCTTGCAAGCCTCCCACTATAACGCCTGTACGCATCCATTTGGTAGGGCCCAATCGGGTCATGGGTAGGCAACCCAGACTTTGTTTGGGTTTTAGGTTGATGATCCTAACTACATAACAATCTAGTCCCCCCTACTGGGTCTGAGGAAGGTTATAAAGTGGCACTCCTTAAAGCCATCACTTCCCATTTATACAGCTTGTTGAATATGTAATGGCTATTGAATCATGATGTTATCCTCGCCACGTGCACGAGTGGATCACGCCTGTCTGCATCTGACTGTTGGTACTCATCAGTTATTTGAAACATCAAAACATGAGGGAGAGTAACTTCTTTAAAAGAGGATTTCAAAAACCCTAAACTCACAAATTTAACATTTTCTGCAAGTAGGCTTGATTGAGACTTTCTTCAAGGTAAATTTTGTTAACTTCTTTGTCTTTGGGTTTTATTTTTCTTCCTTCTTTTTTCAATCGAAAATATGTCAAGAATGAGAGAGGCTGGTGGTCGAATAATCCCCAACTACCCACCATGAGAAGTATGCATCGAGGGTCTATGTAGAGGCCAACTTTTATGCTTGCACTACGAAAGAAGAGGAGATGACTCGAGCTTTGGGCCTGCGGGGGATTCAAACCTCCCAACTTCACCTATGATTTCTCTATTCCTGAGGGGCCAAACAGGCTAAGTGAGACCAGTGACGATAGTTTTTTGCTCATCCTCCATCCTCTGGAAGCCAGATTTCATTTGCCCCTACATTCGTCCTTTTACCGTCTTCTTCACTTTAAGGGTTTTCTTGGTGGATCGCAGTGGCTTACTTCATCAACTGTTGTCGTCGTAATGAAATGTCATAGCTCGCGGTATTTCAATGCTTATATCTGTTGAGTGCCCAGAACTGAGGGAATTCGTCGGGCTTCTGCCACTTCTTTCCTCACGACAAGGCTAAGATAATAATTGTCAACCGATGTTCTATTATCCAATTTAATTGGGGGAAATACATTAGGGTGAGACGTAGGCTTGCCAATGAGTTTGGTTTTCCAATGGAGTGGTCAGCACCAAGCAAGGATATGTGTTCATTGAAGCAAAGCATGACAAATAATGGTTCATCCTAACTTAAAAGGCTTCACACTAGCAGTCCCCTAGTTGTAAAAGATGTTATAACTACAGGAATGTGTTTCGATATTACTTGGAGGGCTATAACCACAATGGGTATAGGTGAGGTGACAGTAGGAAAGTGGTTGGGGCAGATGGTGCGGACCTTGAAAAACAGACACAGCCCCATGTGGCCAAAATTGATTTGGGTTTAATTCTAACAGGGCGCTAGGAGGAGCCCAAGAACTTCTTTTACAGTTACTACAAAATGAATCTTCTCCCTTGGATCTCAAAGGTCTCATCGCACGAATAAAATGATACAAATATTAATTTTATAATTACTCATGCTGACACTAGAATTATTGGTGATGCAGGCACAGCTCACAGTTCTGTAAGTGATTCAAAGGAAACTACCAATATATCTCGAGAAATTAACGAAGTTATAAACCTAAGAGCTTCTCTAAGGGACATGCACAAGAAGAATAAAACTGATGTAGGGCTTGTAAATATAATTATCAGCAGCGATGACGAGGTAGATACTGAAAGAGTAGAGTATCATCGTAAAAAGAGGGCATATTTACTAGGCTCTCTGCTATGATAGCCACTACTCCTACCTCTCCCTTAGCAAGCTTGACATCTGTGACTTATGAAAGTTCTCCGATTGTTACTCACGGTAGCTCTCCTCCTCCTGCTCCTCCCTGTGTTCCTTCTATTTTACCTTATGTTAAGGAATCCTTAGCTGAAGAGGATGACAAGCTATTTTTGTGGTGTGAACATTTGAGCACGTAAAAACAAATAGAAGCCTTAGAGGAATTCAAAATGGAAACTTTGGATAACATGAGTAACATTGCTCAGGAGCTCAAGTTAAACATACTTCTACATATCTAAGTTGTGGGTGGCCCTTTTGATGCTAGCAAGGTTAATCTCGACATTCTCTATGATGTGGACATGAACCAACTACGTTTCGATGTCCATTTTCCTTCTAGAGCTGCCTGGGATGAGTTCGCATCCAAGTGGAGGAACTTAAAATATTTTTTCTTGGATGAAGTTCCACGTGAGACTATTGCTACTCCTGCTAGAAATAATGAAGCTGATGGGGACCTCGCCGATACCAATGTTGCTCCCGCTGATGGTAATGACAATGACGAAGTTGTTGGAAAGGAAGGAAAAGAAAAGATCCCTAATGGCCATGGGGGGCTGATGATATGTCTTAAGTAATTTGTAACTTTGTATTAATATTCTCCTTTTGAAATGAAAAAGTTAAACTTTGAAAAATTCTCAATATGCCTATTACTATTGTGACATCATATAGTTTTGTGAGCTTATTTTATTTTTCATATAATAATATCATTTGTATCAAAATTTGAACTTAAACAAATTTTCAAAAGTAATCTCAAAAACCTTTAACTAGCCTACCGCAAACCAGTGGCTCTATTTTAAACGACTTATTATCAACTTTGACTCGAATGTTCTTAAACATTCTAAATTGTGAATTTTAGTCAGTGAGCTCAAATGAATTTAAGCTGCAATCTCAAATCAATTAAGCCTTAAATACTACTGAGGAGGGTAGCCTTGCTAGCTATGTTGGATCTGCGAGCTTAATTCTATGAGCATTTATAGTATTAGTTGAGAGCGTAGGTTTGTTAGTTGTTTTGGAGGTTGCAATCATAAACCGACAAACTTTAATGACATCAGCTGAGAGTGTAGGTCTACTAGCTGTGTCAAAGCTGTGAGCATAACACTATGAACTCTTAAAATATCAGTTGGGAGCATAGGTCCACTAGCTATTTTGGAGTTTGCGATCATAAACCCACAAACCATTATGACATCAGTTAGGAGTGTAGGTCCGCTAGCTGTGTCGGAGAGGCGAGCTTAACTCTGTGAGCTCTTATAATATCAGTTGGAAGCGTAGGTTTGCTAGCTATTTTGGAGGTTGCGATCATAAATTGGCAAACCTTTGTGACATCAGCTGAAAGCGTAGGTCTGCTAGCTATGTCGGAGCTGCGAGCTTAACCCTATGAACTCTTATAATATCAGGTGGGAGCGTAGGTTCGCTAATTGTTTTAGAGGTTGCAATGATAAATCGACAAACCTTTATATAATACCAAGTACAAGTGTTTATAAGGAGAATATTTTATTTAAGGAGTAAGAGATTACATATAGTAGTTTTCGAGGTGACGGGCATTCCATGTTTATGGTAGAATCGTGCCCTCGATCTTTGCTAACTTATACACTCCATAGCTAATCTTTTCTATGACCTTCTATGACTCTTCTGAACTTGGAGCCATTTTCCCTTGCTGCGAAGCTGGAAAACTAGCCTCAGTATTTCTTTGGACAATGTCGCCTACTTGAAATCACTTATTCTTAACCTTAGAGTTGTAGTAGCGAGTTACTTGCTAGACGCGTGTTGCGTTCTTGATTTTTGTTGCTTTCCTAAATTAATCAACAAGATCAAGGTTAAGCCTAATAGCCTATTGGTTGGCACATTCATCAAAATGTATGGTTCTGTGCGATCGCATGCTAATCTCAGTGGGAATTACTACCTCTTCACCATAAACAATGGAAAAAGTTGTTTCTCCTAGTGAAGTATGGGGTGAAGTTCACAGGGCCCACAAATTTCCTAGCAACTCCTCCAACCAAGCACTTTTGGTCTCACCAAATTTATTTTTTAAGGTTGTTAGGATCTTGTTCATCGCCTCTATTTGTTTGTGGCATTTCAAAAAAACTCTGAGCCAAAGCAATCTGAAGATCCATAAAAAAAATTTTTGAACTTTTCCTGGAACTACATGCCATTGTCTGTAATGATCAAGTGAGGGATACGAAACCTACAGGCAATTGAATTCCATAGAAAAGATTTCATCTGTCTCTCCGTAATAGTTGCTAAAACTTCAACTTCAATCTATTTGGTGAAATAATCCATAACCACTACTATAAATTTCTTTTATGTTCTGCTATTGGAAATATACTGAGGATATCAATTCTCCGGGTCACGAATGGCTAAGGGCTCGACATAACTTGGAGAGGCTCTGTTGGCTATCATTGTACCTTGTCATATCTCTGACAAGAGTCACATGTGCGATCCAACTGATGTGCATCCTTTTAAGTTGTATGCCAATAATACCCCTATCTAAAAATTTTCTAGGTAAATAGCCTTCCTCCCAAATGGTAACCACAGATGGCTTTATGAATTTCTTACATCACGTACTCAACCTCAGATGGTGACAAACATCATAGCAGTGGATGAGAAAACCCCTTTCTATACAGTACACCTTTTAAAAGGGTGTACCTAACAATTGTAGGACAAAATGAATTGTTTTGATTTACCATGTAATTGAATGATTTAACAACTTACACAGTGTTCAAATATCAAATTTATCAATTTAGAATTTTTTGGACATTTGTGACTTGTGATAATGACACACCTTTCAGCTTTGCGCTGTAGCCTTGCAAGCTCTTTCTTGCCCAGATAATCATATATACCCTACAGTGTGTAAATTATAAGAGTCATCCATGTTTCGTCTTGATCTATACTCAAAACTTGTGGCATGTTGTAGCTTAGGGTATCCCTGTGTTCCAACAAAATTTTTCCTCTTCGCATAATGATGATAAATGACTCTAGTTTAGATAGAACATCTACACATGTGTTATCATTCCTTGATAGCTATTTTATCTGAAATTTATCAAATCCTATTAGTAGTTGGGCTATGATCGAATGATTTTTTTCAACACTACCTCCTTCACCTCGTACTCACCATTCATTTGTTTCGCCACTAATTGTGGATCTGTAAACACGACCAGGTCCTTCACTCCTAGTTGGTGTGCCAGATGTAGTTCTAATATCAAAGCTTCATACTCTACCGTGTTGTTGGATGTTTGGAACCCAAAGGATAACCCATACCTCCATTCATTACTGGTAGGATCAATCAAGAGTACTCCTGCTCCCGATCACGTTTTGGCTGCATATCCATCAACATATACTAATCAGCTTTTCAAACTATCAGTTGCATGTACACCCTCTTGAGGTGAGCTAACTACTAGGTTGCGTACAATAGATGGAAAATAGATCTTAGAACGAAGTGTAAACTCATCATGTATTATTATAGAAATAACGAATTAAATTTCTAGTGTTTGCCAATTTTTACAAGAGGTTATAAATAACATACATGTTTAACTTCATAAAATATTCATTATCTAATATTCTAAGTTATAAACTATATTACCTGTTGGGTCAATAGACATTTCAAAAGAGCACTCGACCATGAAGTCAGTCAATATCTATCCCTTTATTTTTGTTATCGGGGCAAACACTATTCTGAACTCAGCCAATTCAATACTCCATTTTGTTACCCTTCTTGAGGTATCAGCTTTAGATAATACTTCCTTGATAGGTTGATTGGTCTTGACGATAACAGGATGTGCCTAGAAGTATGGATGCAATTTGCGAGCTACAACAATTAAAGTAAAGATGCATTTATTCTATTTTTGAATACCTCAGTTTTCCATTCTAAAGTACCTTGCTAATGTAGTACACTGAAAATTAGCAAACATCTTCTTCCCTAACCAGAAGCGCTACAACTATTACCTTTGAGGTAGCTAGATACAAACAGAGGGTTTCTCCCACTTGTGGTGACTTTAGAAGTGGTGAGGAGGTAAGGTACAACTTCAGTTCTTCAAAAGCTACCTAGTACTCCTTAGTCCACAAAAAAGAGGTTCTCAAGGCTTTGAAGAAAGGGAGGCATTTGTCGGTCATCCTGGAGATGAACCTATTGAGCACCACTATTATTCTTATGAGGTATTGAATATCCTTGATAGTTTACAAGGGAGGAAGTTTAAAGATAGCACAGATCTTCTTCTGGTTCACCTCTATCCCCCTCTCTAAGATAATGAAACCTAAAACTCTGCCAGTTCGCACACTAAAAGCGCACTTTTTAAGACTCAACTTCATGTTGTGGGCCTTCAAAACTGTAAATGCCTCCGATAAGTTCCTTACATGCTCCATAGTCCCACTTTTAACCAGCATATCATCTACATAGACCTCAAGTCCACATCCTATATGTTCTTTGAAAATTCTATTCACCAATCTCTGATAGGTTGCTTCCGCGTTCTTGAGGCCAAAGGGCATAACCCGATAATCAAAAAGTCATTCCTCAGTGATGAAAGTTATTTTCTCCTAGTCATCTTAATCTAAAAAAATCTATTTATAACTTGAAAAGATATCCATGAAGCTCATAAATATATGACCTGTAGAAGCATCAACCAAACAGTCAATAAAAGGTAAAGGGAAACTGCCTTTAGGGTACGCCTTATTGAGGTTGGTGAAGTCAATACACATCATCCATTCTCCATTTATTTTTTATCATAACTACATTCGAGACCCAATCTGGAAACTCAACCTTTTTGATAAAACCCGACGACAACAATTTGGCTACCTCTTGCCTCACGGCGTCCACTACTTGCGTAATGAACTCCCTCATCTTCTGCTTAGCCGGTTTTGCTTCTGAGAGTATATTCAATTTGTGGACAATCACCTAAGGGTCCACCCTTGGCATATCTACTGGTGACCAAGAAAAAACTTCTGAATTTCTTTCAAAAACTTAACCAAAATGTTATTTTCTTCATGTACTAGTGCTGATGAGATCTTTATAGTCCTTTCTTCATTGTTGTAGAATAATTGTAACAGTGTATTCTTCTACTTCGCGCTTATTTCCTTTCTCTTAATGCCTCACATCCAGGTTGTTCAAGTCTAAGGCTTGAGTATCTAATTCTGTCTCCTACAAACTCTGTCCCCTGGTCGTGGACTCTAGTGCTTACTTCACAGGCAATATATGACATTGCCCTGTTGTATGCCATAGGGTGGTCCACGACAAAGAACTGGAAGCACACTATGGCCGTATGCTCAACGTCTCCTAAGAGACTAGTAGAGTGATAGAACCCTTCACCTCAACTAGATGGTTCGCAAAACCATATGGTGGGCTAGCCTTGGTCAAAGTTAGTTCCTTTAACCCCATCTTCTGATACGTCTACCAGGTCAAAACTTCCGTGGTGCTTCCACTGTCAACCAATATTCTTCTAACTTCAAAACCCGCGATCATTGTTGATACAACCATCAAGTTGTTGGCTTTTTCATCGCATACCAGTTCTTTATCATCATTACCAAACTTAACGTTCCATCTACCACACTGACACTGCCTGTTAGGCATATTCACTGACATAACACTTATCATATGAGTTTTCCTTTTCACATTAAAACTTTCTCAATCCTCATCAGTGCCCACAATTACATCGATGGTACCCCTAACCTTCTGCTTACCCTTGGGATCACCTCACTAACTCTAACCTTACGGGGAAGTGCCTTAGTCCACAAATTCAGTGAGCTCCCCATTACTTACTATCTCTTCAATAACATCCTTTAGGGCAAAACAGTCTTCAGTCTTGTGCCCCACATCATTATGGAAAACACATTTATCCTTGGAATTTAACCTCTTCGTACTATGCCTCATGGAAGACGGTTTGGGCAGGAAACCTAAACTCTTCAACTAGTTCAAAATGTAAGCACAAGTAGCATTCAAAGGGGTATAGGCTCCACACCTACCCTAAAGGATGTACCTCATGTTTGCTCGGGCTGAGAACCCTGAGGGTTCCTAGGATAATTACCTTGAGTCTGTGCTCTTTGTTTCCTATTGCCTTTGGCACCCAAAGCTTGATTGTGTGATCCTCGACAATTGTGAGCTCATTTTCCCTAAACAGTCTACCCGCTCCCTAGAATGTGCCACTCGCTGTCATCTTAATTTCTTCTGCCTCCGAGAACTTATGAGGTCACTCATATTGGTTTTCCAAACTCTAAGGCCTGTTATTAGTAAAAGAGTACTGCATATGAGGTTACCCATGATGAAAGCATCGATGGCCCACTGGTCTTCCAAGTTCTTCGTATTCAAAGTTGCAGCATGAAATCGCTTCACGTAGTATTAGAGAGACTTGCATTCTTTCTGTTTTACAGACATCAACCCAATAGGTGTACTCATGATCTTCTTGTGAGCCCTGAGTCTTTCCAGAAACATCTAGCCCAACTGTAAAAAACTTCAAACTAAGCCTTGAGGAAGGGATAAGTACCAATCATCCACACTTCCTTTTAGTGTCATGGAAAAAGCCTTACACTTCGTAGAATCTAATATTCCTAGTACGTTCATAAAGTCTTTGTGGGTTCATGGGTCTCTTCTCCCTTCGAACATGTCCTTCAAGACTGTGAAATCATGTGGCAAGGTTACTGCTGCTTTCTCTGGGGTCAATAGACTGTTAGAAAAAAAAGCCACCCTGTATCTTGTGACTTGGGATGCAATGCCCTTACATGCCACCGTAACTCATCCATCTCATTCTGTAAATCCCTCGCATTCAAGCCTGGGCCCTCTTCCTACATGTTCACATTATAATGGAAATTAGATTTGTCAGACAGTACCTTCCTCCTAAGCTTTTTGTTTTGCTTCAGTAACTCTTACTGGAAAGTTTGTTGCTACTCAAATCTTGTATTCTGCGCAGGCATTTGTTCCCATTAACTTCACATGCTCCTGAAGAGTGTGGTGATTCTTCTAGGTCAGAGGAAAGCGATAGCCCATGACCGGAAGATAGGTTTAAGTCCAAAAGACCTGAAACTCTTGGATAAGCCACATTATTGAGATTTTTCAGTCGACCGACAAACCAGCCAAAAATCAAGTCTGTTTCATTGGGTTGACTACCAGAACCCGAGGCTCTAGCTAGTCCATATGAAAGACTGAAGGGGAAATTCTCATTTGGGTGTGACATTGTCACTTTTGCAAGAAAATATATTTTTCTAAAAGAAATCTGTTGATCGGAAGTATGTCAACACTTACCGCACCAATTGTTGAGTATTTTTCTATTCTGTCTCACTGAAGGGCACAATCGAATATTTATACATGTTGACACCATTTTTTTTATGAAACGGGGTCGACTTAGATTTTAAAAATGAAAACGAAAAAATGGGAGTCGCCACCAATCTTTTTTGATAAGGTGTGATCGGATCACCTTGAAAAATGGTTGTTTTTAATAAACGATTTAATTTTATTAAAACAACAATTTTAGTCCACGAAATTCAGAAAAACGGGTTCGGGAGTCGGTTATGTACGAGAAAGGATTAGCACCCTCGTAACGCCCAAAAATTGGTACCTAGTTGATTAGTTAATGTCTTAATGTCGAAGATTGAAAACTTTGAAGAGTTTTAAAAATACGATCCTTAAAAAAACTCGAATAATAGATTGAAAGTTAATAAGATATTTGGCTATTTGGTCAAACGAGAAATTGAGACCCAGCACATTAGGGCACGTTCTCTCAAATTTCCGAACACAAATATTGCCTCACTTCGAAAGTTTAAAAGGATATTTGGCTATTTGGTCAAATGAGAAGTCGAAACCCAACACGTTAGGGTACGTTTCCTCGATTTTCCAAATGCGAAATATTGCCTTATTTTAAAAGTTTAAAAAGGATATTTGGCTATTTGGTCGAACGAGAAATCGAAACCCAGCACGTTAGGGCACGTTTTCTCGATTTTTCAAACGTGAAATATTACCTTATTTTAAAAGTTTAAAAGGATATTTGGCTATTTGGTCCAATGAGAAATCGAAACCCAGCACGTTAGGGCACGTTTTCTCGATTTTCCAAACGCGAAATATTGCCTTATTTAGAAAAACCTTCCTTTTGATGTTTGGTATTAATAAGCATGACAAAACAATAACAAATAAATAAATATAATAGGCAAAATAAAATGACAAGGCGATTACATAAACAAAGCAATCGGATAAATAAATAGAACTAACAATGTAGAAAAGTAAAAGTGTACATGAATAAATAAACACCAAATAAAAATGATAATAAATGAAATAAATACAATTATGTAAAAAATATGTATGCATGTATAATTTTAAGTTATGAAAATAAGAAATGCATATAAATTATAGAGTATAAAAATGTATATAAATATATATATTAAATAAAAATCTGTAAGTATTATAAAATAAAAATGTAAGTATGTGTGTGTATATATATTTACAAATTGTAATAATATAAGAATATGTGTATGTGAATTATAAAAAAATATTTTTGAGAATATAAAGAATATATATAAGTATGTATATGAAGTAAAATATGTATACATATATGTAAGTATATAAGAATTATGAAATATGAAAAATATATTTAAATATGTACAAGTACACACATATATATATGAATTAAAATGTGTATATTTATACCTATATCTATGTATATATGAAAATATGAAATATAAAATATAAAAAGTATATATTTATAATAAATGAAAAGTATGTATGTAAATATATATTATAAAAATGTATGAACAATTTGAAATTGTTAATATTAAAATATTTTAATATAGATAATAATATATAAGATGATAATATATAAATTTAAACCAAATAAATAAATACAAATAAAAATAAAAACTTGAGATAAATACTACTCAATCTAAAATAGTTTAAAATAAAACAATATACAAAAGAAAATCTTAAACAATAAAGAAACAGTTTTTTTTAAATATATAAAAAATTTTAATGGAAAACAATTTCAAATAAATAATAAATATAAGGCTTAAAACAAATAATGATAAAATAGCATAAATAAAAAAATTTAAATATATTAAGGACGTGGTCGAAACAGAATTTAAAAAACGGGTCTTAAACTACAAATATATGAAATAGGTGGTAAAGGGGCTGAAATAAAAGGGGTTGAGGACATGGGGGACCGATTGTGCAATATCCCCCGTCCCTTATGCGCGTTGGTTTGCACAGGATCAGATTGCATCAGGCGCCAAATTATGTGGCCAAAATTAAATGAAAGGAAAGGTTGCCTTGAATCTGCAGCAGGATTGGAGGGACCAAAGGCGCAAATAACCCATTAGGGCAAAGCATGTGCAGGTCTCCCCCATCAACGGCGCCGTTTAAAACCTTATAAAAATAAAAATAAAAATAAAACCCTAAACAAACCACCAACCCCCATTTCCCCTTTTCAAAAAAAAATAGAGCCTCTCATTTTTTTTTTAAAACAGAACTAAGAGGCCAAAGCCAACTCCCCCGCCGCAAAAGGAGCAGCCCCCTCTCCGAGTTCAACTCCGACAAAGTGAAGGAGATTTCGGCGACAAGGTACCCTTTTTTCTCTTTTATTTCTGCGTTTTTTATTTTAAAAAAATGGATTTATAGAA
This sequence comes from Gossypium hirsutum, assembly GCF_007990345.1. Taxonomy (NCBI): domain Eukaryota; kingdom Viridiplantae; phylum Streptophyta; class Magnoliopsida; order Malvales; family Malvaceae; genus Gossypium; species Gossypium hirsutum. Next base: position 25,279,230 of record NC_053446.1, read on the forward strand.
AATAAAATAAAGATAACAAAAAGAATAAAAATAAAAAAGGAAAATGCAGTAGAACAATCAACCTTTTTAAAAATTCTGTTCTGTTTTTTTGATTGCTTTGTGTGCGTTCGTGTAAAAAATACAACGATTAGATTCGGGATTTTATAGCCGAATTAAAAAACACTTTCTTCTTCTTTACTGTCTGTTAACTACCCGCGTGCCTCCTTTTTTCCATTGCATTTAATTTTTGCAGGTGTCAGACGCGTGGACGACCGGTGGTAGGCGAGCCTTGGGCGGTGGCGGCGTGCGAGGAGGTGGAACAGCGCGCATTGCTGGAGCCTGGGCATACGGCGCTGGGGCTTAGGGTTTCCTTTGATGGCTGAAAAGCTTTTAAGTTTTGTGGGCTGTAATTGTTTGGGTTTATTTTTTGTAATTGGACTGTTGGGCCCGGGCAGATTTTGGGCTTTACAGCTGCCCCTCTTTGCTCATTGTCGTGCAACGGGAATGAAGTAAAGACTTTTAAGAAAAGTCAAAATTGCCCAGTCTCGTCGAGTTTTGACCTCTTGGTACTGCTCCAATCCACTGCGCCTTGTTGCTTTGATCCACTTCACGACATTTTTAGAGAGATATGACTTCACTCTAATCTACTGCAACTCCATGGGAATGAGATTTGTGGTTTTAGTCTTCTCCACTATAAATTCAGGGAGATAAGACTGGATGCGATATGCTCCACTACTGCTTAGGGAGATAAGATCTGTGGTCTTCGATCTACTTTGCCACCAGTATGAGAAGACAAGATCTGCATCTTCGATCCACTTCCTACCAATATAGGAAGATAGGACCTGCATCTTCGATTTACTTCACGGAAATACATGAAGACAAGATTTGCTTTCTTCGCTCTACTTCACGCCAATACATGAAGACAAGATCTGCTTTCTTCGATCTACTTCGCCACCAGTATGGGAAGACAAGATCTGCATCTTCGATCCACTTCCTACCAATATAGGAAGATAGGACCTGCTATCTTCGATCCACTTCCTACCAATATAGGAAGATAGGACCTGCATCTTCGATCTACTTCACGCCAATACATGAAGACAAGATCTGCTTTCTTCGATCTACTTCGCCACCAGTATGGGAAGACAAGATCTGCATCTTCGATCCACTTCCTACCAATATAGGAAGATAGGACCTGCATCTTCGATTTACTTCACGCAAATACATGAAGACAAGATTTGCTTTCTTCGATCTACTTCAAGCCAATACATGAAGATAAGATCTGCTTTCTTCGATCTACTTCGCCACCAGTATGGGAAGACAATATCTGCATCTTTGATCCACTTCCTACCAATATAAGAATACAGGACTTGCTATCTTCGATTTACTTCACGCCAATACATGAAGACAAGATTTGCTTTAATGACTTCAATCCATCCCACTACAACTTCAGGGGTATAGGATCTGTTTCTTTGATCTGTTCTCTGGGGAACATGACATGCAAAATCCATTTCGTGGACCTATTTATACCTAGTGTTTAGGATGTTATGATTAGAATGAATCAAATGCTCCTAACTAGATGTGTATGAATGATATTTGTATGAATTCATTTCATCAAGGTTCTATCACTGATGCTTGTTCAGCAAGTGTCTTTGACAGAAGATTCAAAGGAATAGTCTCAATTTAGACTATCCTTTCTCAAATGCTTCTAACCCTTAAGTTGGTTAGTTCTAAACAATAGCCATGTTTCGGGTCCTTGTACTATTTAGAAGCTTTCAGAGTAACATGCAGAACTCCATCTGCTTGAATATTATCAGTCCAGCAATCGTTATTTCAATGAAAAATGCTTGAAAAAGATTATCAAAATGGACAAAATGAAATTTCGTTGAGAGCAAAGCTCTAAACAAACAAATCAATCAAGATAGCAAATTTTGCTGAGATACGAGATGAATACGATGAAAAGATTATCACATGGATAAGATGGAAATTTAATGAGAGCAAAGCTCTAAATGAACAAATTAATCAAGATAGCAAATTTTGCTAGAATACAAAATGAGAATAAATTAATCAAGATGGCGTATTTTGTCAAAAATACAAAAAAAATGAATAAAATAGGTGCATCAGATATCGTAGCATGAGCTTCTCTGCCCCAAACTTCTTGAGGACCCTTTTTGAACTTGACATGTGTTTAGAAGTCCTAGAAGACTTTCTTGATGCCCCAAGATGTAGCATCTCTCCTTCTTGTTAATTCGGAAAAGACAAGACTACCGTATGCCTCATCTTTGATAAAAAATTTGAACTGCCCATTCTTGGATTTTCAATTCAAAACCCCTTTGGTCTCAAGGTGCCCTTTGCGGGTTTTCGCCTTGGCCTCTCCCTTTTTTTTAGGCAAAGTACTTTTTCACTGAATCTGAATTCACAGGATTGGGCAAGCTTTTTCCATCCATCTCGGTTAAAATTGATGCCCCTCCCAAAAAGGCTTTCTTTACTACATAAGGTCCCTCCCATTTTGGCATCCACTTTCCTCTAAAGTCCTTTTGCATGGGAAGGATCTTCTTCAGTACCAAGTCCCCTTCAAGGAAGTCCCTGGGACGAAATTTCTTATTGTAAGCTCGTATCATTCACTTTTGGTACATTTGACCATGACAGATAGCCTTCAGCCTCTTTCCTTCAATCAAGTTTAGCTGGTCATATCGGGATTGGACCCATTCTGCCTCGTCTAACTTTAGCTCTGATAAAACTCGAAGAGAGGGGATTTTAACCTCAATTGGTAGCACCGCCTCCATTCCATAAACCAAAGAGAATGGTGTTGCCCCGGTGGAAGTCCTGACCGACGTTCGATAAGCATAGAGGGCGAATGGTAACTTATCGTGCCAATCTTTATAGGTCTCAGTCATTTTCCCCACAATCTTCTTGATATTTTTATTGGCCGCCTCCACCGCGCCATTCATTTTTGGACGATATGGTGATGAGTTGTGGTGCTTGATCTTGAATTGACTACAGACTTCTGTGATCGTGCTATTGTTCAAGTTCAATGCGTTGTCAGATATAATCCTTTCGGGCATTCCATACCGACATATGATTTCCTTTTTTAGAAACTTGCTGACGGCTGCCTTCGTGACATTGGCGTAAGAAGTAGCTTCTACCCATTTAGTAAAGTAATCAATCACTACAAAGATAAAACGATGTCTGTTTGAAGCCTTCGGTGATATTGGCCCAATGACGTCCATCCCCACATGGAGAAAGGCCATGGGGAAGTCATGACGTGAAGGGGTGCGGGAGGCACATGAATTTTTTCTCCATAAATCTGGCATTTATGGCACTTCTTAGCATACTTGATGCAGTCTCCTTCCATGGTAGACCAATAATATCCGAATCTCATGATTTGTCTGGCCATTGTGAAACCGTTAGCGTGTGTTCCACAAACACCATCATGGACTTCTTCCAAGATTTGTTTGGCCTCTACAGCGTCCACACATCTTAACAACACAAGATCCTTTCCTCTTTTGTACAGGATCTCTCCATCCAAGACGTAGTCACTAGCTAGCCTCTTCAACGTTCTTTTGTCATTCTCAGTTGCTTGGTTTGGGTATTCGTGATTTTTCACATATCACAATATGTCCTGATACCAAGGGTAGTCATCTTTTCCTTCTTCTTCGTCAATGTTACAACAGTGGGCTGGAGCATCATAAATGCTCATTTGGATAGGCTTCACATCCTCTTGTTTATTTACTTTGATCATGGAAGCCAACGTAGCCAAAGCGTCGGCCATCTAATTCTCGTCTTGTGGGAGATAACAAAAAGTGATGTCGTCAAACTCCTCAATCAATTCTAGGACTAGCTTTCGATAATTAATCAACTTGGGGTCTCTTGTTTCCCATTCGCCTTTGAGTTGATAAATTACCAATGCCGAATCCCCATATACCTCAAGTACCTTGATTTTGCATTCCATAGCCGCACGAATTCCCATGACACATGCTTCATATTCTGCCATGTTATTTGTACAATCAAAATCTAGTTTACTAGTGAACGGATAATGATCACCGTCTGGGGATACCAAGACTGCCCCAATCCCGTTGCCCACAGCATTTGAGGCTCCGTCAAAGTTTAATTTCCAAGCATTGCTTTCTTGTGTGTTTGTTTCAGCAGTTGCCACAGACATCAGATCCTCATTTGGGAAATCGAAGTTCAAAGGCTCATAATCATCCAGGGCTCTACTAGCTAGAAAATCTACTATCGCGCTCTCTTTTACAGCCTTTTGATTCACATAGGTTATGTCAAATTCAGATAGCAAAATTTGCCATCGGGCCATCCTTCCGTTTAGAGCGGTTGACTCCATCATGTATTTCAGAAGGTCCAACTTTGAGATTAACCAAGTCGTATGGTACAACATGTATTGTCTCAATCTTCGAGTAGTCTAAATCAAGGCGCAACATAATTTTTCAATTGATGAATATCTCGTTTCGCATTCAGTGAACTTCTTGCTGAGATAGTAGATTGCTCTTTCCTTTCGTCCTGACTCATCATGTTGGCCGAGCACGCATCCCATGGAATTCTCAAATACTGCCAAGTATAGAATCAGTGGCTTGTCAGGGCAATGTGGCATTAGTACTGGGGCGTTGGACAAGTAATGTTTGACTTTTTCGAAAGTTTTCTGGCACTCCTCATCCCATACACCTGGATTGTGTTTCTTAAGGAGACGAAAAATGGGATCACATTTCTCAGTTAATTGTGAAATAAACCGAGCGATATAATTTAGTCTTTCGAGAAAACCTCAAACTTTTTTTTGAGTACGTGGCAGAGGCAATTCTTGTATGGCTTTGACTTGGTCTGGGTCAATCTCAATTCCCCTTTCGCCGACTAAAAATCCTAGCAACTTCCTTGATCTAGTCCCGACAGTGTATTTAGCTGGGTTAAGCTTTAGCTGGAATTTCCTTAACCTTAGGAATAGTTTTCTCAGAACTTGCACGTGTTCCCCTTCTGTTCTGGACTTTGCGATCATGTCGTCAACATAGACTTCTATCTCTTTATGCATCATATCATGGAACAACGTTACCATGGCTCTTTGATATGTCGCTTCCACATTTTTTAACCCAAAAGGCATCACTTTGTAGTAAAACGTCCCCCACATTGTTACGAAGGTGGTCTTCTCCATGTCTTCAGAATGCATCTTAATTTGGTAGTACCCAGAGAAACCATCCATGAAAGAGAACAGTGAGTATCCGGCCGTGCTATCCACTAAGGTATCAATGTGAGGCAATGGAAAATTATCCTTAGGACTGGCTTTGTTCAAATCTCGATAGTCCACACACATTCGCACATTCCCATCTTTTTTAGGAACAGGGACTATATTGGCTACCCATTATGAATACTTGACCACTTGTAAAAACCCAGCATCAAACTGCTTCTTAACTTCTTCTTTTATTTTCAGCAAAACATCAGGCCTCATCCTTCGGAGCTTTTGTTGAATTGGTTTGCATTCTTCCTTTATAGGCAACCGGTGTACCATGATATCAGTACTTAACTCAGGCATATCTTGATAGGACCATGCAAAGACATCTTTAAATTCTTGAGCAACCCAACGAGGTCTCGCCTTGTTTCCTTGGTAATGCAAGCGCCAATTTTTACCTCTCTGCCCTCTTCTAAGCTCACGACTTCTACTGATTCCTTATAGGGTAGGATTCATTTTTCTTCTTCCTCCACCATTCTTAACAAATCCGGAGATAAAACGCTGCCTTGGTCATATTCAAAATCCTGAGGATCATCCATACTCATGTCTTGTTCAAATAGGGACTCTGAGTTAGTAACAGCGTCGCTCATCTCATTGATATCTGAAGACCTGTTATTGGGACAAAGGGAGGCCCAAATAAAAAGAATCTAAGAATACTTGTATGCATAGTATGATTATAAATGGAATGAAAAGAATGAAAGAATATTTGCTCAATGTGAGACTGAACGATAAGTTTTCATTGAAATGAGATTTTGGATATGTGCCTTTTACAAAAGATTCTTATTACCCCCAGGATTAGGGCAACAAGTGTTTTGAATATTACTCTAAATTAGTTCTAAATGTTACAGGGATCTCCTCTGCAGTCCAGTTTTTCAGAACACTTCTAGGTTCGTAAGGGCGAATGCTCGATAAATTTCTTTCCACCCTTTCCTATTCAAATATGGCACTGATGTCCAACCCTCTGGTCCTTCCTTCCGTAACTTCATTCTTTCCTTCGAGGTAGGCAATTCCCCCTGACACAAATGTCTTAGATATATGGGGAAAGATCATTGGTTCGCTCAAACGTGCTCTTCTTTTCTCTCATTTTTTCTCCAATTCCTTCTTTCTTTCCCTTGCGTCAGGCTTATACCCCAAACCACAAAGGTCCTGTTTGTTAACCAAGATTGGTACTTCGACCCATCCCTGGAGGTATTTTCCAAGTCCTCTTCCAGGTAACGCTTCATTTCCCATTGTTAGCTGTAAACCCATTGTCGTAGCCTTGGATATTTTAGGTGCTGGAATTTTACTCCCCTCGATGACAAATGTTACATTTACGAATTCCAATGATCGGAATGAACATCCTGTCGTTTCACTATCAGCCTCTATATATGGTGTGTCATTGGTAACTGATGCAATGATGTCTTCTTCTGCACCTATAGTTACTAATCGGCCCTCTATTACCAATTTCAACTTTTGGTGGAGTGACGATGGTACAGCCCCTGCAGTATGGATCCAAGGCCTCCCCAATAGGCAATTATACAAAGGCTTAATATCCATCACTAGGAAATCCACCTCGTATGTATTTGGGCCAATCAATAGGGGGATCTCTATTCTTCCCATTACCCTCCTTTCAGTGCCATCGAATGCTCTCCCTATATTTTGGCATGACTTCATGTGAGAGCTATCCACAGGCAGCCTGTTTAACGTGGACAGTGGTAAAACATTCAGTGCTGATCTATTGCCAATGAGTACCCCCGGTAGTATGCACCCCTTGCAGCAGATAGTGATGTGTAGGGCCTTGGTAGATCCCATACCCCCTGGTGGGATCTCATCATCGTTGAAGAAGATGAAGTTGTCGGCACTTATATTGTTAACCAGGCGATCCAACTTATTCACTGAGATATCGTTAGCAACAAAAGTCTTATTTAGCACTTTTATCAACGCATTACGATGTGTCTCTAAACTTAGAAGTAGCTCGAGCACTGAGATGCGAGTCGGTTGCTTATGCAGTTGTTCCACCACGCTGTACTCGCTATGCTTTAGAAATTTTAAAAATTCTCTAGCCTCATCTTCGGTCACCGGTTTATTAACATGCGATTCAATTCTGGCCGTCTTGGTTCTATCTTGTTCAACTGCCAAGGCTTTTCCTTTTGTAGTCTCCACTTTTGTATTTACTGGGTCATAGCATTTTCCACTGCACGTATAGAAGCCTGCATCATTACCCTCTTCTAAAGCATTTATCAGTTTCTCCTCTCCCGTGACCGTCACATTGCAGTCATAATTCCAAGAAACCTTTTTGCTATCCTTGTAAGGAAAGGCTACAGGTTTTTGGATTATGACCCTTGGCGCCATTTATGTTCCAAAATCTGTGCTCCTTGGCCTTGAAATAATCACCACTAGGCGATTTTGGGTCTCTCCCGTAGGTCCTTCTTCCGAGGCATAGACTTCTCCTTCTTCTATTCATTTGATCTCTTCATAAAATTCCACCTCTTTGTTGTTCATCAGATTTTGTACCATGATTCTGAACTCAGCGCATTTTTGGATGTCGTGGCCCTCTTCGGCATGAAACTCACAGTACGTCTTCGTTCCTTCAGGCTTTTCCTTTGAATCTTGTTTGATGAGACCTCCTTCTATCATTTGTCTCCAAACCTAACTCAATGGGGTTTTTATCTCTGCAATGTCGGCCTTGATTCTCTTTCTCTCACCTTCGATTATTGCGTTTATCCCTTTATCAGAATGATTGGGTAACGGATTCGCTGCTACGTTTGGTCCTGATCGGTTGTCAAACTTCACGATCCCCATCTTAATGAACCTTTCCACCGCCTTTTTAAACCCAGTGCAGTTCTTAATTGAGTGCTCTGGTATCCCTACATGGTATTCACATTGGGCTTTCATGTCATACCATTTGGGGTATGGAGGTTGCATGGGTTCTAGATAAAATGGAGATACTATGTGTGCATCAAATAGCTTCTGATACAATTCCCCATATGTTATTAGGATGGGCGTGAATTGAAGTCTCTCTGTGTTAGGCCTTGTGTTGGGCCTTGGGTTGGGCCTTGTGTTGGGTTCTTGCCTTGAGGGGGCCTGGTGACCAGTGGCTACCATTTTCGGAGGGCCAACAGTGATCGGTTTCGAATAACCTTTGTTATATGTGCTTATGTTGTTTACCTCGCTTTTTTTTTCTCGGGACTGGTCTTTTGGAGCTTTCCCCCGCGTCTATTTTACCGCTTCTTATTGCATTTTCAATCATTTCACCGGACATTACCATATCCGAGAAGCTCTTGGTAGCATTCCCCAACATGTGGTTAATGAATGAGGCTTTCAACGTATTAATAAAAAGCATGGAGACCTCTTTTTCCAAAAAGGGTGGCTGGACTTGCGTTGCCACCTCCCTCCATCGTTGGGCGTATTGCCTGAAACTCTCGTTTTGTTTCTTTTCCATGTTCTGTAACGTAATTCTTTCGGGTGTTATATCCGTCACATGACTGTATTGCTTCATAAAAGCTTGCGCCAAGTCTCTCCATGAACTAACCTTAGTACGACTCAGCTGGTTGTACCACTTGGCTGCAGACCCGATCAAACTGTCCTGGAAGCAATAGATTAACAGTTGATCATTGTTGACGTATCCTGTCATTCTTCGACAGAACATAGTTATATAAGCTTCAGGACAACTAGTCCCATTATACTTTTCAAACTCCAGCATCTTGAATTTAGGCGGGAGCACTAAATCAAGAACCAAACTCAAATCTTTGGCGTCAACTCCACATTGATAGTCGGTGTTCTCCATGGCTCTAAATTTCTCCTCTAGCCATCTACACCGGTCCTCGAGTTGTTTTGGCAGGTCCATTCTTACTTTTTTCCTTTCTGCCATGTCATCGAGATCAGGGACCACAGGGTTCGTAGGGTTGTCCCTGGGATTAGAACCCGAGCCTACTTGAAAGTGCATTGGTACCGAGGCGCCAGCCCGATATTGAGGTCCAATAGTGACAGGTGCTCTTTGAGGGCACATATCTAGTTGTACCTGAGTGCTTGTCGGGGTAAAACCTGGAAGATAAACAGGGTCCTCCTGATCAACTCCCGAATTAATTACAGGGCTCTTTCCTTTATCAGCCAATAATTGTGCCAGTTGGCTCATAATTCTTTGGGATTCCATCGCGTCTTGTTGGATTTTATCCAATTTTTCTTGCATCTTTTCTTGCATATCTTTTTGCATTTGTTCTAGCCTTTCTAACCTCTGATCCATTACTTTTGTTTGACGTCGAGTACCGTAGTGATATTTGGTTGGATTTTTGTTGGTTTCCAGGGTAACTGTGACAATTTTGATTAATTAGGGCCTTCTTAATGAAACTTAATGCATGTAATGAAATGTAATATAAATGCATGAATGCAAAGGGAGGTATTGATTCCAATTCAATTTCATTAGAATAACTCAATTTAGAAAACAAATTTCTTCACATAAAATGGACTACATATACGGCTTTGCCCTTATACTTAAAGCCTTAACACTCTTAAGGAGCCGAGCTAACTCTCGACCTCGGCTCGATTTTGATTCAAACTTTAAACTTAATACATCAGCCTGAACCGTTAAGGTTTGTAGATGATCCACTACTTCCCGTACTTGAGTCACAGCTTCACTCATAATGTAATCCCTTTCTCTAATCTGATTTTAAGAATGATGGAATTGCTCTTGGCACTGTTCGTTACGCCTTTCAAGAAGTTCTATTCGCAGTTCAGAATTATGTAATGCATCCTCAAGATCCCCTATCTTTCCTTTCAGTTCTTCGATCTTATTTAAGCTCGCTCTTAACTCTATCACAGAGTTGCGACTACGGTGCAGATGAAGTGACTTTTCCAACTCTGCTACCTGGGCTTTTAATCTTGCTTCTTCATTCTGGCATTCTGAAAAGTTTTTCTCCAAAGCGCTCTCTCAAACCAGGGCGTCTTGAAATTTCTTCTCCCACTGATCAGCTTTGGTCTTTTCTTCTTTCATTTCCTGTTGCCACTGCTCTGACGTTTTACCCAAACCGGCAGTTCTCATCGACAATCGCAGCTTCTTATAATCCATTTTTAGGCTATCCAAATCCTCTTCAGCCTTGTTCTTTCCTTTCTTTAGTTTCTCGGTTTCTAGCTTGTGGATATCGACGTCTAGTCCCAAACACGTCTTTTCCTCTTCTAGCTGCTCTATCCTCTTTCCCCATTCCGAACTCCTTTTTTCAAAGTCCTGTTTGATGATTTCCAATTCTGATGGAGCTACTTGCAGACTCTCCTCTAAAGACTGAACGCAATCTTCTCTCAGCCCAGGGATATTGTCATTGACCCTTTTGTTCCACCACCCATAATACTCGGGAGTTTTCATTGCCCCTACGGTAAATCTTTTCATTCGGTGAACTCGTTTCCAAGCATTAGATATTTCTCAAAATTTTCTCTTATAGTTATCATCCTTATAAGAGAACTCACACTGAGCCAACCCATGCGTTGCCGGTATGAACTGTCTCGATCTATATTGTCTTAATACAAGTAAAAGGGTATATCCGATAGCTCTCCAAATTCTAAGTAAAGGGACCCAGTCGAAGTCCCCACATCGATATAAGATCTCATCGGGCACCATCCAAGGAGCTTTCCATTCAATGTCATCTTCTTGAAGACTTTGGAGAATCACCATCCACTTCTCTTCCGTGATGTCGTCTCGTCTTAGTGTAGCCGCTAGTTCTTTCAATGGGGAGTAACTTTCTGAGAATACCCGATATGAGATCTTTTCCACCTTCCAAAAGTGACTATGAAACCACACTAATAGCAACTACGCGCACCCGATGAACCTTCCCTCACCCGCTCTTCGACAAGCATTTAGGGACCTGAAGGTTTCAGCCAAAATTACTGGGACCGGTGTGACTCCCTTGTCAAGCCTATCAAATAAATCTGAAACTGCTTCATCCACGTGGCCTAATGCCTTAGGGAAGACAACCAAGCCATAAATACTTAATGCAAAGATATCAGCCCTTTTCTTTATATCCGGATGTGTCAAGATCAGATCCCGCAAGCTTTTCCAAGGTATGCATTTGCTGTCCCCCTTTTGCTTAATCCGGGCTGTAACCCATTGCTCACTCATTCCGGTGATGCACACTAATTTCTTCAAGAATGTTGGGACATTAGCTGCTCTCGAGTAGACTTTGTCAACTTGGATCCTCGGACATCGTAGCAAGGTTGTATATTCTTCTACTGTAGGTATCAAATCTACTTTCCCAAACGTAAAACAACTATAGGCTGGATTCCAGTACTGCGCAAGGGCTCGAAATAGGCGCTTGTCTACTCTTACATCAAGCAAATAAGACATGTCACCATAGTTACTATAAAAGAGTTGCTTGAGCTCGTTATCCCATTGATTCCATATCTCTTTTAAATCTTGCACACCGTCCTGAGTCACACTAATGCGAGTGAAGTCCCATAATTCTGATGCATATCCTTCTACGAGGCTATCGCCCTTTTCTCGCTGAACCTTTTCGGACCAAACTCGGACAGCTGCATTGTCTTCCACTTTACCAAGAAACTCCCTTTCCATGTTGAGCTTCTCTATTTAGATACTGAACTTGAACCAACACCTCTTTATGATGAAAATGCCATGCAATCACAGTCAGAGCAAAGCAAGTCAATATAACACAAAACTTAAACTCAAAGTATACAAGAAATAATAATTAAAGCCACTATTCAAGAAACTACTAGGGTTCGAGATGGTTCTACCTAAGGTAGGCTCCTAGGGCTCATTATATGCGGTTTGGTTCTAAAGTCGAGGTACCTGAACCAGCAGATTCCTCGATCCTCACCCATTATAGGCTCATACGGACCGAGTTCAGTTCAGGGGAATACATTTCCCTATGGCTGCACGGAGATGAAAATCTCACGAAGAAATAGGTACGGATATATCCCGAAAGCGATCTACTATCCTGAACGGAGGTGAAAACCTCACGAAGGACTAGTTTCTCGCTCCCACTTAAAAGGTGTGACCCGCGCCATGCAATGCAATGTGCAGAAATATCAAACGGCTTGAATAAAAAGAGTTGAAAAATGGTTGTTTTTAATAAACGAGTTAATTTTATTAAAACAACGATTTTGGTCCACGAAATTCAGAAAAACGGGTTCGGGAGTTGGTTACGTACGAGGAAGGATTAGCACCCTCGTAACGCCCAAAAATTGGTACCTAGTTGATTAGTTAATGTCTTAATGTCGAAGATTGAAAACTTTGAAGAGTTTTAAAAATACGATCCTTAAAAAAAACTCGAATAATAGATTGAAAGTTAATAAGATATTTGGCTATTTGGTCAAACGAGAAATTGAGACCCAGCACATTAGGGCACGTTCTCTCAAATTTCCGAACACAAATATTGCCTCACTTCGAAAGTTTAAAAGGATATTTGGCTATTTGGTCAAACAAGAAGTCGAAACCCAACACGTTAGGGTACGTTTCTTCGATTTTCCAAACGCGAAATATTACCTTATTTTAAAAGTTTAAAAAGGATATTTGGCTATTTGGTCAAACGAGAAATCGAAACCCAGCACGTTAGGGCACGTTTTCTCGATTTTCCAAACGCGAAATATTACCTTATTTTAAAAGTTTAAAAAAGATATTTGGCTATTTGGTCGAACGAGAAATCGAAACCCAGCACGTTAGGGTACGTTTTCTCGATTTTCCAAACGCGAAATATTGCCTTATTTAGAAAAACCTTCCTTTTGATGTTTGGTATTAATAAGCAGGACAAAACAATAACAAATAAATAAATATAATAGGCAAAATGAAATGACGACAAGGTAACAACAATAGAATAGGCAAAATGAAATGACGAGCCGATTACATAAACAAAGTAAACGAATAAATAAATAGAACTAACAATTTAGAAAAGTAAAAGTGTACATGAATAAATAAATAAACACCAAATAACAATGATAATAAATGAAATAAATACAATTATGTAAAAAATATGTATGCATGTATAATTTTAAGTTATGAAAATAAGAAATGCATATAAATTATAGAGTATAAAAATTATATAAATATATATATTAAATAAAAATCTGTAAGTATTATAAAATAAAAATGTAAGTATGTGTGTGTATATATATTTACAAATTGTAATAATATAAGAATATGTGTATGTGAATTATAAAAAATATTTTTGAGAATATAAAGAATATATATAAGTATGTATATGAAGTAAAATATGTATACATATATGTAAGTATATAAGAATTAAGAAATATGAAAAATATATTTAAATATGTACAAGTACACATATATATATGAATTAAAATGTGTATATTTATACCTATATCTATGTATATATGAAAATATGAAATATAAAATATAAAAAGTATATATTTATAATAAATGAAAAGTATGTACGTAAATATATATTATAAAAATGTATGAACAATTTGAAATTGTTAATATTAAAATATTTTAATATAGATAATAATATTTAAGATGATAACATATAAATTTAAACCAAATAAATAAATAAAATAAAAATAAAAACTTGAGATAAATACTAGTCAATCTAAAATAGTTTAAAATAAAATAATATACAAAAGAAAATCTTAAACAATAAAGAAACTGTTTTTTTTAATATATAAAAAATTTTAATGCAAAACAATTTCAAATAAATAATAAATATAAGGCTTAAAACAAATAATGATAAAATAGCATATATAAAAAATTTAAATATATTAAGGACGTGGTTGAAACAGAATTAAAAAAACGGGTCTTAAACTACAAATATATGAAATAGGTGGTAAAGGGGCTGAAATAAAAGGCGCTGAGGACATGGGGGACCGATTGTGCAATATTCCCTGTCCCTTATGTGCGTTGGTCTGCACAGGATCAGAGTGCATCAGGCGCCAAATTATGTGGCCAAAATTAAATGAAAGGAAAGGCTGCCTTGAATCTGCAGCAGGATTGGTGGGACCAAAGGCGCAAATAACCCATTAGGGCAAAGCATGCGCAGGTCTCCCCCGTCAACGGCGCCGTTTAAAACCTTATAATCAGCCCCCATTTCCCCTTTTCAAAAAAAAAACAGAGCCTCTCATTTTTTTTAAAAACAGAACTAAGAGGCCAAAGCCAACTCCCCCGCCGCAAAAGGAGCAGCCCTCTCTCCGAGTTCGACTCCAACGAAGTGAAGGAGATTTTGGCGACAAGGTACCCTTTTTTCTCTTTTATTTCTGCGTTTTTTATTTAAAAAATGGATTTATAGAAAATAAAATAAAGATAACAAAAAGAATAAAAGTAAAAAAAGGAGAATGCAGTACAACAATCAACCTTTTTAAAAATTCTGTTCTGTTTTTTTGATTGCTTTGTGTGCGTTCGTGTAAAAAAATACAACGATTAGGTTCGGGCTTTTATAGCCGAATTAAGAAAACACTTTCTTCTTCTTTACTGTCTATTAACTACCCGCGTGCTTCCTTTTTGCCATTGCATTTAATTTTTGCAAGTGTCAGACGCGTGAACGACCGGTGGTAGGCGAGCCTTGGGCGGTGGCGGCGTGCGAGGAGGTGGAACGGCGCGCATTGCTGGAGCCTGGGCATACGGCGCTGGGGCTTAGGGTTTCCTTTGATGGCTGAAAAGCTTTTAAGTTTTGTGGGCTATAATTGTTTGGGTTTATTTTTTGTAATTGGACTGTTGGGCCCGGGCAGATTTTGGGCTTTATAATACACATGGTTATTGTTCATGGAATTGACGTTCTTAGTAGACTCTATGCATGCGAAACACATGTATTGTTCTAGTATAGCTGCTGGACTATGTGGCCCCTTTATACGAACCGTTTGGTTTCCCATACTAGTCTTTCGTTGGCACATGCAAATTGGAACCACGGACTCCCCTTGCAAGCCCCCTACTATAGCGCATACATGCATCCATTTGGTAGGGTCCAATCGGGTCACGGGTAGGCGACCCAAACTTTATCTAGGCTTCGAGTTGATGATCCTAAATACATAACAATATGAAAGAATAGAATATTATTTTTTTGTCAAAAGATAATATTTCTTTTTTGAGTTTATTCCTTAATTTATAAATTATTCTACTCAATCAATAATGTAGTATTATTACATCTCTATTTCATTCTTACTAAATGGCCATTTTATTTGAACTTTGTTCTTACAAGTAGTGAATAAATGATGGAACAATTTCTTGAACTAACAAATTTTCCTTTAATTTATTTATCAGTTTTAAAATTATCATTATCTATGAAATTATATATTAAATTATGTCTATAAAAAAAATACGTTAAATATTTTAGAAATCTGAAAGTCCGGCCATAGCTCAAATGATGTGTATTTCGGCAATAAGGCATATATGCCAAAAAAATTTATTTGGCAGAATAGGTCATTTTTTATAATTATGGAAATAGGCTGATTTTGGAGAGTATGAAAACGAGCCCAGCTGGATGCGTTTCTATACAGTTGGTAGGAAAGCGTGCCCAACTGGACGTGTTTTCCTCTTAGTTGGCAAAAAAGTGTGCCCACCTAGATGTGCTTTCCCTTTTCTCTCTCCTTGGCTAGTTTTTAAAGGTTTTTTAGGTTTAGGGTTTATTTTTGGTATTTTATGATTTTTGGTTTTAAGGTATTGAAGCTTTATATTTTTTAAGGTTTAGTGTTTTTACGAGTTTAGGGATTTTTATGGTTCAGGGTTTTTACTGGGTTTAGGGATTTGATGTAGACATGGTGAAAGCTCATAGGTAGACTTGAGTTGCCGAGGATGTGATAACACTTGGAGACACACACATTTCATGTGTCGTACTGGGATGGGACCATTACCTTAGAAGCTTATTTTATTAAAGTCAAGTTTTGGGGTGGCAATGCTTTATATGGTCACGGGTTGAAGTGTATATAAAGGTCTTAGTCGATTGTCGTTATGCAGTCACGGGTTGGAGTATAACTCGGGGGCCAGTTGACAGTTGTATGCGGTTACAAGTTCAAGCCTTTTGGATTCCTAGAGATGATGCATTATAAATACCACACATAAGTTTGAGGGCATAATCATAGGGAAAAACTAATGGGCTTTCTGTTGTAATCAACTTATTATTTTTTCCCATCTCTATCGTAGGTAGTATCTTTAACCTTCCTTCTTATCTTGAGACCAAGTTAGATCAAGAAGACTCTCAGGGGGAGAGCGGATGTTTCCATCGTCACAATTGGTCCCCCTAGACAGTCCTCTTGCCTTGAACTTAGTCCCATCCCGGTACGGAAAATGCATGTGTCTCGGAGCGCTATTGTATCACCAACGACTCAAAATACCTTAAAACTAAAACACTCTCTACCTCCAATGGAAATAAATATTTTCGACAAAAAATTTAAACACTAAAGTGGAAAGAGAACTGAGAGAGAGAAATTTTTAAGGGGGAGGGATGGTGGCTGGTGGCCAAAAGAGATGATTGAGTAGAGGGAAACCCCTTTTATAGGCTTGGGGTGAGACTAAAAGGAAAAAAAAACAAAGAGGGAGGGTGGGATACATTAAAAACGCATCTTCTGAGACGTGTTTTCATCTAATAATAATGTATACTCGAGGCGTGCTTGAAAACTTACCCAGATTCCTAGGCGCAGGGCATCTTCGTAGGTTTTGGACAAATGAAGAGAAAGCGCGCCAAGTTAGATGCGTTTTCTGCTAACATGTCAAGGAAAGCGCACCCCACTGAGTGCATTTTCTTTCGGAATTATTAGAAAACATGTCCAACTGAACTGCTTTTCCTAACATGTCAACAGGAAAATGCGTCCAGGCACTATTTCTGACAAGTCAAAAAAATAATAGTATGAAAAATAAAAATATTTTTTTTATTAAAAAAATTGTCATAGCTTATGTGAGCTAATAAAAATTTGTAAAGAAAAATCAAAATTATGAAATTTGGACAGTAAAATTTTTAATTTTCTAAGTTTAGCGTGAAAGGTAAACAGAAATTGGGTAACGTAAAATAAAGGGAAAACCTAGTTCATTTAGGGTGAGTTTGGATGGGCGGTGCGTTTAACTACGATTAATTTAAAAACAGCGGTGGCGATGAGATTAGATACTGTAGTAATACTGTAGCGTGAGACAAAAAGTAAACTAAGCGCACCGCACCGCACAGCACAGCACCCAATCGCCCATCCAAACCCACCCTTAATCAATAATTATTAATTTACATGTCAGAGTGATAGAGTAATTGTGTTTTTTGTTGTTGATATGTGAACATATATATAGTTTTCTTTTAAACCCTGTTACCTTTTAGCTTATTGAAACAGTTAAGTATTTAATAAATTAATTTGGCTTAAAAATTAGAAAATTAAGGAAATAAACATGAGGTGGCAAAGAAAATGAGAGATGAAGAAAAGCATGGTTTGGATATTTGATGAAGTGATATTATGTGGCTTAATCATTTAGATATTTTATATTTTTTAAAATTATAATAATCTGATTAAAATTTTATTATAGCTTTTAAATATCCAATTTAACCATTTTAATAAAAGTCTAATTTGTTTTGTATATAATTTTTTTATTAATTGATACTGTTAAGTGTTTTGACTTTGATTTTGAAATACAATAAATAAAATAATAAGGAAATTTCTGTGATCAATATTCAGAAAAGGAAAAAAGATGAATTCGATCACACTTTATCTAACTTATCTGGTAAGCAATTATTGATATAAAAGAGTGAGTCTTTCTCCTCCACAAGAATCACAATCCAGTCCGATCAAGCTGCCTCGGCTTCAACCCAGAACTCAGTTTTACAGCGGCCAAACATGGCCTACAAGATGTCCTCATTGCTTTTTATACTTGTCCTGCTGCTATCGTTTTCTCTCCTCTTGCCTCCATCTTCTGCAACAAGCACTCACTATATGGGTAAGTTGAATTCAAACTATATATTAAAATTGTTTTTAATTTCTTATATATCATCACTTTTCTTTTTCAGGGTTTATAATTGTAGTTAAAAACATCAATGAAGTGATAGGTAGAAATTTAATCGAAGCAAAACCACCTCCAAATGATGATCATCCAGGTGGAGGGGAGAAGCGTCGTAAATAATGGTTGTTATCATTATTTTGTTTTTCGTAATTCTGCTGGGTTGTTTAGGATTAAATCCAATTTTTTTATATAATATAATACTCTTTGATATTATATCCCATAATTTGAACATTATGTATTTTAGATAATCTTAGTACGTTAATATTTTATGTAATATACATTTTAATATATTTGTATATTATATTATTTTAAATGTATTTTATTTTAATTTTGTGATATATAATCATATAAGCCAAAAAGTACCATGGGGTGATTGTTTTTTGTCTTCTTTATTGAAGATGAGTAAATTAGTCTCTATACATCAAATTAAAAAGTAAACTAGTTCTTTCTATTAATAATTCCATCAATTTCTACTAGTAAAAATTGATGTGGTTGACGAAATAACCAAACTGTAGAAATAGAAGAAATTTTTAATACAAGAATCAGTTTGTGCTTTGATATAAAATATATGGACTAATTTACCTATTTTTTGGATAGAAAAAATAAAATATAACCTAACTTCTAATTAAGAGTCTCCATAATACTTTTACCCATAAATCTAATTATCCACTTTAAGAAATTCAACATTAGTATTTATATATGCCCAAGTACTTTTCATATAGGCCTTTCTGATTAAGGGCTAGTTTAGCATTATTTTTGAAAAGTGTTTTTAAAAAGTGTCGTGGAAAAGTCCTTTTGGAAAGTTTGGTTTAAGATTTAAGTGTTTTTAAGAAATAAAATGTTCATTTTAGAAATGATATTATAAAATAACATATATGCACTTAAATAATGTTCAAACTAGTTAATATTATGATATTTTAGCAAGAATAAAAAAATTATAACTTGTTGTTAATATTTTAATATATGAGATATAAATTTTAAATATTTTTAAGCAATCAATATTAATTATTTATAAAATTTAATTAGAATATGTAAACTATATTTTAAATATTTAAATATAATCATTAAATATTTGTAATTAGATATTAACACATTTGTATTATTTTAAGAAATGCTTTTTTTTAATTAATAATTTTATTTTCAAATGTAATTTGAATATATAACCCATATTGGGTATTAACATAACATAGAAAACATAAACCTAATAAATTAAAATATTACATATATTTGGATTAAAATTTAAAAAAGGGGTAATATAAATATAAGATTATTAAAATAATACTAATAATATAGTATTAATAAAATGATATTAATAATATAACTACTTCTACAAAAATAATTCTATTATAGTAAATATAATTGATGATAACGAACAATAGATTAAAATGCTAACAAAAAAAATAAATAGAAAGAACTTAAAACTACAGGGATTAGGAAGCAAATACACCCTTAAGGAGCAAAAGTCGAGCTTTGGTGTCAAGTGTCCTTGGCGTCACCACCGGCATTGTCATTGTCTCCTGCCGAAGATGGCACCAACCGACACTATCCAATTTTAGCATCACTACACCAACACAGGCTTTTAGCGGCGTTTTTAGCGGCGTTCTATCAAAAACGCCGCAGAAAATAAACATTAGCGGCGATTTCCAGAAAGCGCCGCTAAAAATCTAAGCCCAACGACGTCGTTTTCGGAGTTTCGGGGATTTTAGCGGCATTTTCAAGAAAGCGCCCCAAAAGATCAGGGCTTTAGCGGGGTTTCTAAGAAAGCGCCGCAAACAAACCTAAGCCCAACGACGCTGTTTTCTGAGCTTTTGGGGATTTAGAGGTGTTTTTAGTAAAGCGCCGCTAATGCGAGGGCTTTAGCGGCGTTTTGGGAAAGCGCTGCAAAAAAACCTAAGCCCAACGATGCCGTTTTTTGAGCTTTTGTGGATATAGTGACGTTTTTAAGAAAGCGCCGCAAAAAAACCTAAACCCAACGACGTCGTTTTCTGATCTTTTGGGGATTTAGCGGCGTTTTTGGGAAAGCGTCGCTAAAAACCTAAACGAAACGATGTCGTTTTTTGAGCTTTCGTGGATATAGCGGTGTTTTTAGGAAAGCGCCGCTAATGCTCAGGGCTTTAGCTGCGTTTTTGGAAAAGTGCCGCAAAAAAACCTAAGCACAACGGTGCCGTTTTCTGATCTTTTGGGGCTTTAGCGGCATTTTTGGGAAAGTGCCGCTAATGCTCAAATAGTTTAAAATAGTTTAAAATATTTGTTAAAATGAAAAAATTAAAATACTATTATTTAAAATAGTGTTAAAGTTTTTTGGTGCTCGGTTCAATATTTAGGGTTTTTTTATATAATGTTCATTATATTGGGATTAGAGTTTTGAGTTTAGAGTTCATGGTTTACAGTTTGTGGTTTATGGTTTCGTACGTTTCTAGTGTGTAAGGGTTAGGAGCTTATGATTTAGGGGTTATGGGCTTAAGGTCTATGGGTTAATGGCTTATGGTTTAGGGTTTAATTAAGAGTTTATGATTTAAGGTTTAAGGGTTTATGCTTTAGAGGTTTAAGGTTTAAAGGTTTAAGGTTTAGGGGTTTAGGTTATCGTCTTAGGGTCTAAGGGTTATTGGTTTACGATTTAGTGTTTACGGTTTAGGGTGTAGGTTTATGGTTTTAAGTATGCAGTTTATGATTTAGTGTTAAGAGTTTAGTGTTTATGGTTTAGGGTGTAGGGTTTAGGGTTTATTGTTTATTGTTTAGAGTTTAGGGATTAATACGGGCATAGGGTATATGGGTTAAGAAGGCATATGGTTTAGGGTTTAAATTTTATATTTTAAGGTTTAGGGTTTAGCTAGTAGCTTAGAGTTTAGGGATTAATACAGGCATAAGGTATATGGGTTAAGAGGGCATATCGTTTAGGGTTTAAATTTTATATTTTAGGGTTTAGGATTATGGTAAACGCAGGGTAAAAATATGTTAATAATGGAAAAAATTAAAATACTATTATATAAAATAATTTGAAAATAATTTTAATTTTGAGAAATAGTGGCATTTTTCGTGAAAACGCCGCAAATCTATATTAAAAGATAGCATAACGACGACGTTTGGATGCTTTTTTAGTGGCGTTTATAATAAAATCACCGCAACTGTGTTCTATGCAGCAGCTAAACGCCGTCGTTTTAGTTTTCATTTTAGTGGCGTTTCTTCATAAACGCCGCAATTATGTTTTAAGTCTTTGCTAAACACTGTCGTTTTAAATTGCGTTTTAGTGGCGTTTTCTCTTATGCGCCGCAAAATTTCGGTTTTTGTGGCGTTTTTATGATAAACGCCGCAGTTATGTTTTAAGTATTTGCTAAACGCAGTCGTTTTTATTTTGCATTATTAGTGGTGTTTTTCGTTAAACGCCGCAATAGGTATGTTTTAGTGGCATTTTGTCAATAAACGCCGCAAATATGTTTTAAGTGTTTGCTAAACGGTGTCGTATTTATCTGCCATTTTAGCTGCGTTAGTGGCGCTTGTGATAAACGCCGCAAATTTTAATTTATACTAACTTAAAACGGTGTCGTTTTCTTAGCGCCGAATTTCCTTACTTTTCCCCCCACTCAGATTTCCCCAATTTCATTTCCCCAATTTCCCAAATATTTCTTTCCCCCAATGTCCCCAATTTCACTTCCCGAAATCCCCAACCGACCTGTACAACGCCACAGTTGTCTCAGTCGTCTCCACTTCGGTGGTCCCTTTGTCACCCGCTTCCTCTATCGGCTGCTCATATCACGGTATTTACTAATTATTTGGCATTTCTGTTAGCATTTTTGGTTGGGCTGTTTGTTAAAATTTGTTTCCACATTGCACGTCTCCTATTTGGTTCTTAGTTCTTTCTTGTTCGTATGGAGTATGCGAAAATGGGGTTTGAATTATTTTGTTCTTTTGTTGATTTTGTTCCGAATATTTTGGTGTTGGGTAAATTAATTTTGATGTTGTTCGTGGGTTTTAGGGTTTGATAAATCAGTTCTTAGTCAGTGTGGTTAATGTTACTTTGAATTTCGATTAAAGGCCTTTATTTCTTAATTTGTTACCTCGTTGAATCGGGGTTTATTTTCGATATTAATCTTTTCGATGATTTAATTGAAGGTCATAGAGCAACTAATCCATTGAAGGATTAAGGCTCGGGGAGTTGTTGATCTTGTGAAAGGGTAAGTTGTTGATATAACTTGCTAATCTTCATTTTTTACAGACATTGATTTATTTGGGAATTCGAAGACTAATGATGGATTATTAAGTATCCATGTCTGAAAATGGCTTCTGTCTGCAACTAGCTGTATTTGTTGTTTTCTGATCATATTTATTGTTTACTACAATTATCATAAATTTGCACACTCAATTGTTCTACCTAAGGAAATGTTTAAAAAGTTTGAAAGAAGGCATGTACATACTGAAGACAGTGCAGTTGCTATTAGTTTAGTCTGCTGAAGTTGGTTAGTAGTTAGTTCTTTTGTTATGAAGCAGTTAATTTTGTAATGGTTAGTTTGGTTATATAAATAAGTAGGTTATTCTGTTATATAAATGTTCTTGCTAAGGTTTCTAAACTTTTGCATTGTTGTTAGTCTGCCTCCATTGATAAACTGATTCTTGCGATTCCAAATGTACTAACAGACCATAGATTTCTTTAGGCCGAATATGTTTTTTTTTGCTGACAATTATGAAGGTTTGAAAATATTTTGGTATCTTGTATCCACGCTTGTAAATGAAAAAACAAAAAGTGATAATTCACTTAGTGGATATATCTTTATTATTTATTTTAATTAATTATGGATATAATTTGTACTTAATATTTTATTCAAATATGTAATGGAGAAGCAATGGTCATAAGGGTTAAAGGTGTTGGGGTTGAATGAAATGAAACCATAGCGAATAAATAAGTTGAGGGAGATGGATTTAGAGTTGTTTTAAGAAATTGTAATTTAGTTAAATACTATTCGCTTTCCTTGTTTTATTTTTTTCTTGTTTAATTGGTACTAATTACAATTTTTTTCCTTTTATTTTTGTTCTATGCAGTAGTTCGCTTCGAAGTCGAGGGAATTTGAGGTATTTATTCCTATGTTTCCCACCTTAGTTTGATTAAAAAAACACCTCCAAACGTTTAAATTTTGGATTTTGTTATATTTAAGCTTTATACTTTAATTATTATTTTTGAGTTTTAAAATGGAGTTTTAATTCAAAATTTTTTTTAAAGATTTTTTGTTATATTTAATAATTTTTTTAAAGCTGTGGGTATCGATTTTATTTATCATTCTTGATAACCGTTTGTTGCTAGCTCAATTTGCATGTTACTTTGCAAAATTTTTCCATAATTGCAAGGTAAAAAGTATGATTGCAATTGTTGTACGTATTTTTTACCCAAGCAAAATTTTTTTTCCATAATTGCAAGGCAAAACAATTACGCAAATGATTAAAATTCTTAAATCAGTTTGCAAAATTTCGGTTTTTGAACAAATTATGGACGAATAGTTGATTCGTTTTAAAGTGAACAAATTATCGATTTTCAATTTTATGTCAATTAATAATTTATCGACATTAAACAATTCATGTAATTGATTGAATGTTAATGTTTAAATAATTTATCATTATTTAATAAATTGATCGATTAATTGATTGAATGTCAATGAATTATCAAGTTTTGTAAGTTAATTGATTGAATGTTTAATAAATCGATTATATAATGAATTTTCAATGAATTATTAATTGATTGCATGTTAATAACTATCACATAAACCTATATATAAACTTAGGGTTTACATTACTTACATATTAACTTACATAAGTTATCTACAAGCTTATATATAAACTTGCATAACTTACTTAGTAACATAATATCTTACATAACTTACATAAATTACATAAATTAAATAACTTACATAACTTACATAAATTAAATAACTTACATAAATTACATAAATTAAATAACTTACATAACTTACATAAATTAAATAACTTACATAAATTACATAAATTAAATAACTTACATAACTTACATAAATTAAATAACTTACATAACTTACATAACTTACATAAATTAAAAAACTTACTTATTAACTTACATAAGTTATCTACAAGCTTATATATAAACTTGCATAACTTACATAATAACATAATATCTTACATAACTTACATAAATTACATAAATTAAATATCTGGCGTTTTAACTTACCCGTGCAAATTATTGTCAACGTCAGACTTCAAGAATTAAGAAATGGACTAGTCTTGGATGAATTTGTCAAGGGTTAGCAACGGTTATCGAAATGGAGTACAGTATTTTCTAAATTTTGCATTTCAATATGCAAGCCAAGAGAACATGATTCTTTGCCCGTGTAAGAAGTGTGTCAACATAAACTGGCATTATCATAAGGTTGTATACGAGCATCTAATTGTTGATGGGTTTGTTCGAGGTTATAAACAATGGTTATTTCATGGAGAATGCCCGCCTAGTACTTCCTCTTCAACGATGGATGTATCTTATTCTGGTACTGCTTACCATCAGTCTGATAGAGGGGATGACATGGAAGGTATATTGCGGGATGCATTTAATATGCACAATCATGGTGTCCAGTCGTTCCCAGTGGACTTTGTGGCTTCTGATGATTGTAATATTGGGAGAAATACTTTTACTGAACCGGTAAGTAGTGTACCTCATGAAGAGCCGAATGAAGAAGCGGCGGAGTTCTACGTGCTACTTAATGACATGAACGAAGAACTATATGAGGGATCAAAATTTTCAAAAATGTCTTTCTGTGTTCGTCTTTTTCAATTAAAATGTTTGGGAGGGTGGACCGGAAACTCTTTGACAATGCTGTTAGAGTTTTTGAGAGAAATGTTTCCGTTTGCAAAAATCCCTCAATCATGCAAAGATATGAAGAAAATAATAAAAGATTTAGGCCTTGGGTACAACAAAATCCATAGTTGCCCAAATGACTGCATGTTGTATTGAGGCGATCGGAGAAACCAACAGTGCTGTCATGTATGCGGCCACTCCCGTTGGATAAGTAAAAACGCAGATGGGAACGACAATGAAAATGATGCACAGTCAAGAAAGAAGCCAGTCAAGATTTTACGGTATTTTCCGCTGATACCAAGGCTTCAGAGGCTTTTCATGTCGTCGAAGACAGCGGAGTCTATGACGTGGCACCACGATGGACGAACCAATGATGGATTATTAAGGCATCCGACAGATTCTTTAGCTTGGAAATCATTTGAAAATAAATTTCCAAGCTTTGCAAGTGATCCTAGGAGTGTGAGGCTTGGGCTAGCATCTGATGGATTTAATCCTTTCAAGATCATGAGTACTGCGTACAGTACTTGGCCAGTAGTGCTTGTTCCTTACAATCTGCCTCCGTGGATTTGCATTAAGCAATCTTCCCTTATCTTATATATGATTATCCCTGAGGAGAAAGAGCCCGAGAATGATATCGACATTTATTTATAGCCACTTATTGAATAGTTAAAACAATTATGGGCTGGTGTCGAGACATACGATGTGCTGAGAAATGAGAACTTTAATTTACATGCAACTTTGATGTGGACCATTAATGACTTTCCCGCTTATGCCAATTTATCCGGTTGGAGTACCAAGGGTCGTTATGCGTGTCCTTGTTGTGCTGCACAAACATGTTCGCAATGGTTGTACAATGGGAAGAAGTTCTCTTACATGGGGCATTGTCGGTGGTTACCGGAAAATCATAGATTTAGATTTTAGAGTTCTGTATTTGACGGCACTGAAGAGTTCAGAGAAGCTCATTCGCAGACCAGTGGCTCTGAAATCTTGTTCATGTTGGAAGATATGAATTTTATTTATGGGAAGATGAACCAACCACCAAACACGCAAAGAAATAGAAGATCAAATGATGAAGCTGATGATGACTCTGACGAAGAGGACGATCCTAATGAGGCGGACTTGTGGAAAAAAAGAAGTATTTTTTTGAGTTGCCTTATTGGGAGCATCACCTTTTACGACACAATCTTGATGTTATGCACATTGAGAAAAATGTCTGCGAGAACATTGTGGGTACAATTTTGAATGTCGACGGAAAATCAAAAGACAATCTTCAGAGTCGACTTCATTTAGTCAAAATAGGAATTCAGCCTGATCTTCATCCCAATCCACTTCCGAATGGGAAATATCGATTGCCGCCTTCTATTTTCTCAATGTCCAAGACGGAGAAAGAACTGTTTTGCATGGTGCTGAAGGATATAAAGGTTCCAGATGCGTATGCATCAAATATATCTCGATGTGTTAGTGTTAAAGATCGAAGATTATATTCGCTAAAATCACATGACTATCACATCTTGATGCAAGATTTACTGCCAGTTGCTTTACGATGTTGTATGTCCAAGAAGGTGACGTCTTGTATAATTGAACTATCCAACATAATGAAAGCCATTTGTGGCAAAGTTTTGGATGTTCAAGAACTTTAGAATGTACAAGATTGAGCCGTTTTGACTTTATGCAACATGGAGAAAATCTTCCCACCTTCCTTCTTCACCATTATGGTTCACTTGATAATCCATCTCTCGCACGAAGCAATTCTTGGCGGACCCGTTTTCTATCGATGGATGTATCCCATAGAAAGGTGTTAATTGAAATTTTTAAAATTTTCCTTCATTCACCTCTATGGCTTTAGTAATACACTTTTGACAATGTTGTATATCGTGTTTAGGTTCCTATCCAAATTAAAGTCTTACTGCCGCAACAAGCGATATCCAGAAGGATCGATTGCTGAAGGCTACCTGGCAGAGGAATGTATGACCTTCTGCTCAAGATATTTGGAAGATGTCGAAACAAGGTTGAACAGACCAAATAGGAATGTTGGACTCACGGACCATAACTTCGCCGATACTTATTTGTTCCAAAGTTTTGGAGAACCAATCAGCAAAGTTGAAATTACAGAATTAGATCATTTATCGTGGGTACAAGCACATCGATATGTTCTGTTTCACCACGAATCAATGGAACCTTTACGGAAGTAAGTTCTACAAATTTGATAAATATTTATCAAATTAAAAATTGTTTATCTTCTAACAAAGTGAATTTTTTTTAACATAGTGAGTACAAACAAATATTGAGATCTCGTTCGCGCTCCCGAAGAACACAACATCGAGATATCAATAAGTTGTTTACAGAATCTTTTTATGAATGGTTAAGCCAAACGGTATACAGTTGGAGCTTCCACTTACAAATAATAATGTTTTCTCATAACATTTTTAATTACTCGGTTTACTTTCCATTCAATAGGTTTGGAGTGGGAAGAACGTAAACGACGAAGTTAAATGGCTCTCCCAAGGTCCAAATCGAGTGGTTAAAAGATATAGTGCGTTCCTCATCAACGGATTCAGATTTCATACAAAATATCGCGAGAGGTTGAGGAGAACGCAAAATTGTGGAATAGTTGTTAATTCTGCAATTACAAGCTATGCTAGTGCTAGGGACAATAATCCTGTCGAGGGAAATTGGAATATTTCGGACATCTTACTGACATAATTGAGTTAGATTACTACGGCAAATGGAAAGTTGTCTTATTTCGAGGTGATTGGGCCGATGTTAATACTACTCGTGGAATTAAGCATGATCAATTTGGTTTTACAATGGTGAACTTCGACCGATTGATTCACACAGGACAACAACTGGTAGATGAGCCGTATGTATTCTCATCTCAAGTCAAACAAGTTTTTTACTCAAAAGATCCAACTGATGAGGGTTGGTACGTTGTACTCCGTAACATCCCTAGAGACTTGTTTGACATGGGCAGTGGAAGTAGAGATAACATCGACGACAGATCAGAAACTTTGCCCTTTCCAGAACAAAACTTAAACGATAATATCCCTAGTACTAGTGCACAATTTCAATGGGTTCGTCAAGGTACGGATGAAGATATTTACGAATAATGATGTAGTAAGATTTTACGATTGTTTAATTATATGTAATATCATAATTTAAATCTTAGTCTTATTATATATTTCAACTATTTTATATGTGCTGTTATTGTTGTAATTAGTTATTAAGTTTTCAACTATTTTATGTGTATTGCAGATAAAATGCCTAGAAGAAAAATTCTAAGGGGAAGCATTGTTCAAAATGATCCAAACTCGACAGAAACAAATAGTACTGAACAACAGACAGCAATTGGATCTTCGAATGTTCCGATTACACCTGAGGATCCTACAGAAGTTCAAAGTAATTTTACATTTAATTTACATGCGTGTTGACTTATAATTGATTTATTTTTCAAATTCTTATATTATAATATACCATTTGTAGCTGAAAATGGTGGGACGCGCAGAGGTCGAGGACGTACGCTACTTAGAGAGTTATACGAGTTAGATCCAGTCGAGCGTGTCAAAGTTGGACGAAACAGTTTTGGTCAGCCTGTTGGATCAGAAGCTCGACTTTTAGCAGGATACATGGGCATTTTAGCACGAAATGCGAATATGTTGCCTATCAACTACGAGTCATGGCATCAAATGCCCGATAGCAATAAAAACCAAGCCCTCGATAATATTAAGGTAGCAAAATATTAATGTCATCTGTAATGCTTGGGAAATAGTTTCATTTATATTTACTTTATTAACTTGTGTTTTTTGTAGGCGAGGTTTGCTTTAGAGGTCTCGGATGCTTATGTAAAGAAGGCATTGGGAAAAAGATGGAGAGACAATAAAAGTACTTTGAAGAAAAATTATTATAAGACAAAAACAACCCTCGATGAAAAATTGCAAAATGTCTCGCCGGGTATGTTGAGGTACCAATGGGAAGATGCGGTTAGATTTTAGCATTCGAAGAAAGGCGAGGTATGACGTACTTCCAAAATATTGTAATTATTTTGGTTTATAGTATTTACTATTTACGTACTAAAAATTTCATAACGTAGGATCGTGAACAAGTTGGAAAAAGCAGCAGGCAGAAACAAAAATTCACTCACACAGCCGGGTCGAGACGTTTTGCATGTGTAGCTGAGGCGGAGGTATTTTTAATTTTTTTAATATTGTCAAATATGTATAACTTTCCATTAAATAATATTTTTACTACTATATTGTAGGAACTGTCGTCCGGTCAAAAAGTTGGACGCCTTCAACTTTTTGAAATTACACAT